>NC_056734.1:968760163-968902663 GCF_019279795.1 Protopterus annectens | reverse complement strand
AAGTCCAGGAAGTCATCAAAAGATAGGAGGAGTGCAGGAAAAAGCGGAAGATAGAATGGGCAGACCAGGATAGGAAAGAATATTGGTTGCCTAAGAGAGGAGTTGCAATAGCAAATAACAAGGCATCAGAGGCACTCTACCAGCTTCTGGAAAGTGACTCAGTGGATGGCACAAAGAAACTCAGGTATTAAGACAAAGACAGAAAGATAAAGAAAACGGTCAGACACCTTTCATATGAGATGCTAGCAACAACCTTCATACCAGTCCATAAGACATCAAAGGCAGATGGAAGGAGTACTTCCATCAGCTTTTGAATGAAGAAAACACCACTGAATCTATGCTGCCCCATACAGAGCCTACGATGAAAGAAGAGGAGGAGCCCACCCTAGAAGAAGTAAGAATAGCACTTAGGAAAATGAAGTCAGGGAAAGCAGCAGACTCAGATGAGAAATCATACCTCTCAACTGTACAGATTTCCACAGAATGTCTAGATTTTTGCTCATATTTTTCATCTGTTTTTCATAAAATTGTGGTTTTCTGGCAAATTAGTGGCAAATCATTAAAGACTGAAGTTAAAAAATAATGACAGGCATTTGAGTTCCAGACTTCATACCTTTCAGAAAATTCATACTAATGCAAAATCTGTTATTCTATCAACTTTCAAAGTTTGTCAGAGCAATATTTAAAAATTGTCCCTATTTTTGGGTCTTTGTCCCACTTTTATTTATGGCTTTTTCAAGATTTCTTGCTCTAAGAGGTTGAGAGGTATGGATGACATCACAGCATATATGATCAATATGTTAGCGTTGTTGCCTCACAGTAAGACGCTGTCCGGTTCTATTCTCAGCTAGAGCGTCTTCTGCATGGAGACATGCGTGAATGGGCATACCTTCATTGAAGGTTGTGCATCAGGGCTGGTAACTCGGCACGTAAAAATCAACTACCAATCATTAGCAGACCGGAGTTCCACTGTGGCGACCTCTAACCGGGAAAAGCCGAAAGACACAAACATGTTGGGTGAACTAGGGGAGAAATGGCTTATGAGGGTACTCACAGCAATATGGAGAGAAAAATGTATCCCATATGACTGGAGAATAAGGACATTAGTGCCAGTTTTTGAGAAAAAAGGGACATTCACAACTGCAGAGAGTATAGACACATCAAACTCATATATGACTGCATAAATGTTCTGTAGAAAGTGCTAAATGTATATGCAGAACAGAATAGTAAAACATAAGATGAGAAATGAGTTCAGATTCAGGTCAGGGTGCAGCACTGCTGACCAATATTTGCAATGTGAAAGATACTTAAGAAGAAGCTAAAAATGAGAAGAGTCCAACTGGGCTCTCCTAGGCTTGGAAAAAACATATGACAATGTCCTAAGGAAAGGAAGCTGATTTTGACAGTCCTGTTGTGGTTCAAAGTCCAAGAAGCTATGTACAAGGACTCAATGGCTCAAGTGCAAACAGGGTTTGGTCTCACAGAGGGGTTCCCAGTGAGAGTGGGTGTGTATCACGGCTCAGCTCTGAGCCCACTGTTGCTAATACTGAAGATGGACTGTGTTAGCAAGCAGGTCAGAGTGGACAGAGCAACAAAGTTGCTATATGCAGATGATTTGGCATTATGTGCAGACTCTGAGCAAGAATTTCAGCAAAGGGTAGGAGAATGGAATGCAAAGCTGAAGGCACATGGGATGAACCTGAGTACAGATAAGATGTTTGCAATGGCAACACATGGGGAAATTAGAAGAAGCTAAAAATTGAGATAGAAGGGGAAATTATTGGAACAGGTTAGCAGCTTCATCTTTGGGAGGGGTGGTTGAGAGAAGAGATCTGAATGAGGAGGTCATAGCTAGAATCAGAGGGCCTACAGCCAACTGGCTCAGAGTGTCAGGGCTAATGTATGACGAAAGAATGCCAAAGAAGCTGAAAAGTAAGGTGTACAAAACAGTGGTGTGACCAGTACTGCTATATGGTACAGACCTGGCCAGTGAAGGCAGAGCAGTTGAGAAGCAAAAGGTGATACAGATGAAGTGTCTGAGATGGGTGGCAGGAAGCACACCGTGGGACAGATGGAAAATAAGGACATAAAAGCAGAAGCCAAAATAGCTCCAATTTCAGAAAAGGTCATAGAGAACAGATTAAGGTGGTTTAGGTACATGTGCAGGAAAGCAGAAGACAATCTGGTGAAGAAGATTTGGGACACACAGGAAGGAGACAAAAGGAAATGAGGGTGTCCGGCAAAGAGGTGGAAGGATCGTGTGAATGAAGACCTGTGAAGGTCAGGGATGAGTGTTGATGAAGGTAGGAGAGTGCCATTGACTAGGGAGAGAGAGTGACAAGTGACTCGACAGCCTGACCCAATGTACAAAATAGGGGAAAAAGGGGGTTGATGATGATGATGATGATGTTTCTGACAGTTTGAAACAATGGTATTCAGAATGAGTTTAAACATAATTCCAGTTAGGGGGCATCGCTGCTTAATTCCTCTTTTAACTCTTATCAGGTTTCTCTATCCAACCTAAGGATCTAAGCTATCTCTTACCACAAAATGAACATAATAATTTAAAAACCTGGCAATACATTATTTTTGTTTTCTCAATAATTGCTCATGACTAACATTATTAAACACCTTTTCATTGTTAAATGAAACTGTTTTTCTTCCTTTCTTGTTTTACCTGCCTTTCTTTCTTATAGTCCATAAATGGTGTCACACAATAAACAAGAGTTCATTACTTTATAAATCATTTAAATCTGACTTGCCAGATTTTCTTCAAGTTTTGTAATAACAATAGTTATATAAAGTTAAAGGTCTCCATTTTTATCTTATGTTTCCCCCCTATTTTCCAAATAAGCCAGATAGATTATAAAGAGTTGACCTGTGCCAGACCTATAGGACATCCTCTGACCCATTCCTAATAGACCTACTGCATACCCGCAAGTCAAAAATGGTATCAGAAATAACCAATTCAGAGAAATAAACTTTTCTTTGACATAAATAGAATGGTTTGGAGGGACAGATACATATCTCAGGGGATACTGTTACTCTGGAACAGACTCTCCAGCCAAGTAAAACACAGTTCATCCTTATCCCTATTCAAATGCAATTTAGATCAATGGATGCCCCCCTGTGCTACTAATGGACAGAGATAGTGCCTAAATACCCTATCCTGCAGCAGGGTCTCTTTTCAATACTCATTGGTATAACCCCAGAAACTTTCACTCATAACTAGGAAGTATAGGAATAAAAACCATGGTAAGGGTCATTTGAAAGCATAATGGGATAACAAGGCTAGGCTTAAAATGTATCTTCCAAGTAGTTAGCCTAATATTCAGCTATGAACTAATGTACCTATAATACCAAAATACATATTCTCTCATGAGTAGTTAAACTGAATCATTCATTAACAATTGACAGAACTACAATCTTTCATCCAAAGACAAATTCCTTTAAAAATGCATAATCTATGGCATCTTCTACAAACTAACTACCCACATTGACCGTTTCCTGAAACCCATTTCTCTATAATAATATTTTTCTAAGCCTATCTACTGTACATATGATAACTGTGGAACTAACTGTTGTGCCATCTCAGTTGTTTCTTTATTAGATACTTCTTTTCTACTGAATCCTACACTGCTGTCATAATAAGCTTCAAGTATTCACCACATTTCCCCCAAGCAATTGCTATAGTCTCTGTTATACTCTGCTCACAGTAAATCTGCTTCCCTATATAAGATGAGCATTTTAGTTTCCTCCTCTCAGAAAGTAAAATGATCTCCACAGTAAACCATTTCTCTTTCCCTTATTTCGTTCATACATTTCTTTTTCCTTGTTTAAACATTCCAAACTATTTTCTCCCAACAAAGCAGGATACTCACATAGTAGCTGACCATAATCCTGTTTCTGTTTAGCATATTCACAAAAAGGACTCATAACTCAGACATAGCTGTGAAACAGCAGCCGGCATCTCAGGATTCTGACCACATTGCCCTTTTAAACATTTTTAAGCTTCTTCATATCTTAATAACATCCATATTACCCACATAAATATATCCTTCTGACAAAATAGTCAATAAAACTAGAAGTTTCCTTTCCTCTTCTTTCTCCCTCAAACCAGCACAGAACAAGAAATAATCATTTTGAACTTTAAGTAGACCTCTGACATAAATACATGTTGTATCCTTTCTTCTAAGTGCCCATAATGACTTACTTCTTTCCAAACCTTAATGTTGTGTTTTTTAGTTTCCATTTTCCTAACATTACATTTATAATGTCCCATCACAAATCCATATTATCAACTGCAAAAGGCGTTCCCTCTTAGTAGTGTTTGCAGAAATGTACAATATTAATAATGAAAAGAAAGTCCTACCGTTTTTTTAAGATATAATATTAATAAACTGCCAGCAAAAGCTGCAGTCATATACAGGATATGAATATTCAAAGTTTTATTAACAATTCCAGATCACTTGTCTTGCCCCAAAATCCAGTATTACCCTATCTCCATTAGATCCAAAGAAATCTTAATTCCCCTTTACTCATATCTTATCAGACCCATTACTGAATGCAATTCACCTTTTGGCACATATTTGTCTACATGTATCTCACAATTTAAGAGACCTCAGCGATTCATAATTAAAAGTATCTGTGGACTCAAAAATGTTAGTTATCAGGAGAGATTGGGAGTCCTTTCTCAGTACTCAGCCTTTTGCAGATTCCTCCATGGAGATCTGTGCCTAGCCTTTTGAGTCATGAAAGATCCAACTCTATTCAAACTCCTATTCCTTTGCAGAACTAATGGTACATCAAATATTCTGCTAAAGAAACTAAACCTTCATCAGCAGACAAATAAGACACATTGGCATGACAACTTCATATCTCAGTGCATCCTTTACCTTTGGAACAAACGTCCACTATATGTCAAGCTGTGTAGCACCCTTACCACCTTCAAGGTAGACCTAGATAATTGGATGAGCAGCCTCCCTTCTCCCCCAGTCTATATTGCCTTGCCTGCTTTGAAGATAGAGGCAACTCTGAATAGGAATTTTGGCTAGACTCAAAAAGGTCTGTAGACTGATTGTACAGTACTTGCCTATGAACCTATAGCATCTGGAAGTGCTCAAGTTGCAAGATAGACAAACACTTTTCATCCAGTAGACTGAAGAGATCTGCATCAGTGTGCCGTCTTCATTTCAAGACAACATGTCTAAGCAAGTCACTCTTAATACTCTTAATAATATTTACATTTAATACAGGAGCATTAGTACAAATATTAACCGTTTACTTTCTTACATTCTTTCAAATGGGGGAGGCAGTTTATTTTAAACCTCCTTTTACATTGCTTAACTTTCTGACCGACATACACCCACCTTTCTTTAGAAGTTCCTTCAACTGAATCCTCAGTTTCAAGTACTTTACAATCCTTCTCAGTTTATATTGTGCATTTCAGTATTGTCCTGTTAATTTTGTAAAAGGTAAATATAGTACAAACAATATGAGTGCAGTATTCTGCACTGGATTATCATGACATATTTGGACTCTCAGTACAAGTATCATTGTCAACATTTGGTTCCATAATTTATTGTGCAGAACACTCGCACTATTCCCAAGTGAGACACGATTTGAGCTAACATAGTTTTTATGCGGCAGGCTGTATGGTGTAGCCTTTTTATTTATGCTGCTTGAGCTCAGACTGTTTTTTAGTGAGACAGTAATGTTATTTCTTTCATGATTTTGCAGAATCATCTTTCTGCATTGCTGACGCTCTCTGTACAATTAATTAATGATAGATGTAACATGCTTTGACTGAAAGTTAGGTTAAATAATGCAATGTAGCTGAAACTGGCAATAGACAATTTCAGTAATTTAAACTATCTATTGCAAAGCTCATCCCTGTCCCTATTCAAACGCAGCTTACATCAATGGATGGGAATAGTGCAGGTTTTAAACTGAGTTTGTTTGCCTTAGTCAAATTCTATATTACTACTCACTGGAGCAGCTTATGGGGAATAACAGTTGAACATTTTTCTTTTAGTATGTGGGCATACAGGTTAACAAATATATTTAAGAAACATTTTCCTGACTGACAACTTTCCTGGAAGATAGTATTTCAACCATAATTAATAAAATGTATAAATATTGATGATGAATATTTATGGATTACTTTAACAATCAACAATGGTTCAAACATCTTTCTATGTTTATGTTTTCCCTCTCTTTTTTGCAATGCACTTATTATAATTTTGGTGAAATCTTGATTAGTGCCTTACCAGTGTTGTTATGTAATGGTCACCATTTATCATGCTGCATACTAAAAGTTAATAAAAAGGTTCCAGCACTGTGTACCATTTACTGACAGCGTGACTCTACATTTTTCAGTAACATCTTACAAGGGGGTTGTTTGCATGTGCGAGACTCACAAATGTTACTTTGACAAATGAACTGACTAAAGTGTGAAAAGAATGTTGTACACGTGGAAGTCATGACTTCTGTACTCTGCAGTATCTGCCAAAATATATGTGCAGTGCAGAATCAAAAAAGGAAGCAAAAGAGGTGTTTGCCTTTCACAGCAGTTGAACTGCAGAATAACGCAGGCAGTGCCCTGTTCCACAGGAGCTGTACAGGGAGGAGCCTGCTATGATGGAAGGGACCTGTCCAACAACACTATACAGGCAGGATCTTGAGACTCAAGCAAGGATTAGTCCAAGACCAGATAGGCCAGGGGTCTTGGAGGAAGACCGCTTGAAGCAAGGCCAGAAACAAGGTAAGGAAGGCCTGGACATTTGTTGTGAATGAGACTGAGAAGAACAAGGAGGTACTGAACTTTAATTCTCTATGTGCATTCTATTGTTTTAGCTTCAAAATTATCTGAAAGCATCTCAAAGAGTTACCAACTTTATATACAGCCGTGACAAGCTTATATCGGGAAAGGCACAATTTAATTTATAAATGCAGCTTGCCAGTGCTGTGAAATGCACATATTGTAATAAATGTGACTGATGCAATAAAATGAAAGAAAGATAATGGAAATGCACGCTATCTGAGAGACATGTGCCGATGTGCGTCTTGGCTGAAGAAATGACAGCGGTGTTCAAACATGGGCAAAACTTTATTCTGTGCTATTAGTGTTGCAAACTAAATTGAGGTTAAACTAAAGATTATACATTACAAGAACAATATGCACCAGAGAAAGAGGTAAGATAAAGCATTTTTGCTTGCAGAAGTTTCTGGCATGCCAAAGCCTGAATGTAGGTGACATACCCGGAGGGGACGATTGCTTGAGTGTCAATAGTATCTGTACTCAGACGTTCATGGTATGTTAAGAAATTCAGAAAGGAAATAACATTTCCTTTGTTTTGTTTACTTGGTTCAAGTAAATCACTGCATTAAAAACAGCATTAAAATTTACCAGAGACACGTTTCTAAGTGCGACAACTGGAAATGCCTAACGTAAGAAGAAGCTGCATTGCAATGGGCAATGCCTTGAAATGGGGGTGGGGGAACCAACCCTGAAGCACTGTGAATGTGGTCTTAATGACTTACCAACTCCCTGATGTAGTCTAAAAAGCTTTGATTTCAGGGTTTTGGAACTCTAAAAAGTAGTACAAAGAACTTAGAATGAAAAGTCAAGTTTTAAATTCTTGCTTGTTCAGCCATATTATGCTAAATTGAGACATGGGCTTCTTTTTGTTATACCTAAAGGCAGTGATAGATAGGGGCAGAAACAGAAATACATAAGATTCAGATAATTTCCATGAATTATTTTTATTCACCTTTCGTCTATAGCCATGACTGTACTTGAGTTGTTAAATCTCCACAGTCTGAGTTCCTTCCACCTTACTTTATATTCCCCTTCTCTGTTCTACCTGTTTTTGGTATTTATCCTACAGAATTTTTTAACTGATAGCCCTTATTGTCTGCTGTACTGTAAATAGTTTACACATAATGCATCTAACACCTGTTGCATATTCTGTTGTCATTAACATCTTCTCTGAGCTTCAGAAAAGTTTAGTGTGGTATAGAAGCCTTATTTCGGAAGTTTTACCACCCTCAAGAGGACTTCAGCATGGATAGTGGTCTCAGGGGCAAAGCAGCATGTTAATGAAGCAATATAGGGAAGTGACTAATACTACTTAGCCATACACTCTACCCCAGAAATACTCATGGGTCTGAATTTCATTCTGGGAAGAAAAAGTGAATGCTGTCAAAAGATGACCTTCCCTGACTCACTCCTGTGGGACTACTGTCAGTGCAGGTAAGTACAGCAGAGGCATGACGAGAGGGCTGTCAGTGTGTGTGTGTGTGTGTGTGTGTGTGTGTGTGTGTATTCAAATGTCTAGAAATACATGTTTCTATGCATGGGTGTCTGAATGTGTTTGTGTGTGGGGATGTATATATGTAGGGAGGTGCCTTTGCTAACAAGTTGCATGAGCTGATAGAGAGAAGAATAGAACAGTCATGTGTGATCTTCTTCTTCTTCTTCTTCTATATATATATGGTTAGGGTATATATATATATGTCCACATTGAATGGCAGTGGAGTTTGTGTCGTGTTGCCAGCCCTCAAATGTCCACAGAAGGCACATGTTTCTACGCACAACTAGGGCCAATTTAGAGTGTCCAATCCACCTGCAGCATGTCTTTGGGATGTGGGAGGAAACCGGAGCACCGGAGGATATGTAGGGAGGACATGCAGACTTTGCTAACCAGAGAACCTCTTGCTGTGAGGCGGCAATGCTAACCACTGCACCACCGTGGCCGCCCAACAGTCATGTGTGATAAGAAATAAAAAGTTCACCCCAGGGATCACTTCAGTGGCTCTACTTGATAGAGACACTGGGAACTAACATCGGGTGGCACAATGCCAGGGCACTTCTATGGGCTAGGCTTGCAAAGGCTCCAGGGCCATTAGCCTAGTACACACCTATGATAGTGCAGTGTTCCATTCAGTAATATGCTAATGCACGTCTAATGAGATGTTTCTTGTTGTAGCTCTGCCCTGTCTCAGAAATGAAATTTCTCTCTGTAAGTAATTAAGCAAAACAATTCTTATAACCAAGTTTTAAAAAAAAATTGTATGGCATGAAAAAGAATGATGAAATGGTAAGCATGATTGAAATTTTTAACAAAGTGACATGAAAATGTTAAAAGAAGTACGTAGTAAATTGTTGGAAGTGTGCTTACCAGAGATGTGCATAATGAATATGCTAAGCTGCTTACAAAACTACTGAAACTAGCTGGTAATGGGTATTGTCAAAAAAAGATGTTTGTTGCATTTTAAATGAAAAGGCAAAATCAGTGAACTGCAAAGCATTGTGGTATCAAAATACCTGTGACTTAGGGAAAAGATTTGGAAATTCATCTACAAAATGTAAAGTGTGGAATGATGATATGACCAAAAACAAAAAGCTTTGTTAGTAAAAAGGTGAAGGAATAACTGTATTTAAAAGAATTGTCCGGCATTATAAAGAGCAATTTTATCCTAAAGAACCTATAAAACCAATACACAAGAGCTGAAGTCAGGGTAAAGTAGTAAACTCGAAGTGTTGAAGTACATCATCTGCACTAAGGTGAAAACCATAAGAAATAAAGCAAGTAAAATTCTTGTGCTAAAGGTAAATGTGTATTATCACTTATCAAAGGACAACAGATACTAATCTGTAGCTGTGGGAGACTGCTGAAGAAATGAAGCATAGTGTATTATTGAGTCACAAGTATCAATAAATTAGTACAACTAGGTATTGATGTACTCTTGATAAGATGGATAGCTGCATGGCTTACAAATAGGACATGGCAAGTATTATACAGCAACTGGACAGGTGAAATCCTTGGTTACAGTCAGGGTGTCCAACAGTCCTAGGCCCTTATTAGTTTAGATTGTATCTTTCAGACCTAACTTTTTCATCTGAAGTGTTCTACAGTCTATATGCAAATGACCTGTAATTGGGTAAATTGATTACATGTGTTACAGATAAGGCATGTCTGCAAAATAACTTGACTAAATTGACCATTTGAGTACAGGATAATAATATGCTGACAAATGCATCAAAAACTAAGCATTTGAGATTTGGGAGACATAAACTGAAAAGTGAATATTTAATACAGCACACAATGATTGAAACTATAGACTCATTTAAGGACATGGGTATATGGTAGATGCAACTTTGAGTTTTTCTAATCATATCACCAAATTGGTTAATGATAATTATAGAACTACAGTTTGTATGAAAAGATTTATAAAGTCTAGGAAATTAAAAATAATGAAGTCATTGTTTGTTAGTTACATTAGACCCAAACTTGAGCATGGAATAACAATATGGAAACCCTATAGGAAAACAAGCATGAGTAAACTGGAAAGAGTACAACGGAAATATACCAAGGGTATCCATGGATGTGAACATTTAAGTTATTATGAAAGACTAAAATATCTGAACTTGTACAGTGTCTCTTACAGATATCTAAGAGGAGATCTTATTCAGGTATATCGGGCATTCAATGACAACTACCTCTGGGAATGTTTGGGGTTATCACAAAGTAGTACAGAATCATCAGACAACCTATGTAGAAGATTCTACAGGAATGAGAAGTGCACTAATTGGTTCTCTGAGACAGTAGCCAATGCATGGAACAGACTACCAAATTGCATTAAAGCAAGTACTAGCTTAGACATTTTTAAGAACAGCCTGGACACTTATGATGGGAGTAAGTGTTTTGGTATATTGGCAAGCTAGAAGGGCATTAATGCCCATGCTTGAAATATTTGTTTGTATGTATGTATGTCACTGAGTCCTGGGCAAAATACTAAATGAACTCAGAGATGTGATAACTACATGTGTACAACTGGAGGTGCTACTGCCACCCATCACCCAAGTGATTCTGAGGGTCAAAATGTATTTCAGAATGATGCTGAAAATTAGCAGTGCAGTTGCTAAACTGGGTATGTATGGCAGAATAGGCTAGGACTGAAAAGCAGAGTGAGCTTCCATTAATAAAGGCAATGCAGGCTTTTTAATTTCAGCCCCTGCGAGAGTCTAGAAGTGCTAGGTAGCCCATGTTGGAGGCATGAAAAGAGGGCCCACAGCTGGAGTGCATGGGTTGAGTGAGGAGCCCATGACTTGATATGAAGGTAAAGATATGCGTGTTGTGGAAAGAGGGTCCACAGCAAATACAAATGAGTTGTAGGAGGGATGACTAACTCAGTTTAACAGCTAAGAGGTAAAATGGTAAGAATCAACGAGCCAACAAAAGGTCAGGAAAGTTTGTTGCAAAATTCAAAGCACTAAACTACACCACAGTTCACAATGAAAGCAGAGGTGTTGATTCAAATGCAAAGAAGTAGCAGTATTCTAAAAGATGCATATCTTTCGAAGTGTGAGTGTGAAGAAGCTGAGTTGAGGGGTAAGTCTATTAAGAACTCTAGAGTGAGACTGGCTCAGTGGATACAGAAACAGAAAACAAATTAAACAAGGCAAACTGAAATAAAAAATGCAGTAAAACAAGGTGAAATAGCAAAATAATGCCCAAGAAGTGAAAGGCTTGCCTCAGAATGTTCAAAGAATGAAAGTGCAGATGATAAAACCAAGCAAGAGAGACTCGGTGGTTATTATGAAAATCTTCCACACTCGGCTGTGGAAAAAAAATAGTGTATAGAAGTGTAAAGCAAGCAGAGGTCAGACATGACCATGTTGATATGTGCAGTGGTTACAAAGAAAAAATGCCTTTATTAAAGGCTATATTAGAGCTAGGCAAGACCTTAATTAAAAATAGAAGGCAAAACGATGCACTAACAAGTAGGTAAAATTACACTGACTTATTAGAAGGGAAAGAGTTTTCATCTTAAAAGATTAAACTTCTTAATACAAAATCTCAAACAAAATTACTGAAATACAAAGTCCATGACCCTGATCAAGTCACTTAACCAGACATTGTTCCCAGGTCTCCCGTTTAAAGGGACTGTGTCCAGTGGACCTACCCAGTTAACAAATGGGTATTATTTTTATTATTATTATTATTAATAATTTAGTACATACAAGTGTCAGCAGCCTCAGTCAAAAGGAAGAAAATAGGGCAACAAACATTATCCCCTAATGATTAAGAGGATGTCTCCTTAAAGGAGTCTTAAAATTCATATATTTATTAATGCATGGAAGAGACCTTGCCTTCAACTGGTCTCTGAGCAGTCATAGCATTCCTCTTTTATCTTACATTAGCATTGCAAAAGAAAGGAAAGGTTTTATCACCATTCACATCTCTTAAAAGCTTTTCTTTTTTCTGATCACAAGAACTTCCTCTTCTTTATTAAGTATTCTCCCTGTCCCAATTTAATATAGATGCAATGAATATGGGTCCGAAAATAGTGTATATGAGCATAATTATGCTACTGGAAGAAAGGCTAAAACAAATGTTCTTTCTAAGTATTTTATTGTTTGCACAAATTTTAAATGATTTTTTTTTTATGTGTTGGATGTTATTATTCCATGTGAGTAAGGGTGATTTAAACTGTGCTGTAAATGTTGAAGAGTACAGCTGGCTGCAGTTATTAAATCCTGTAATTTTCAAGGTCTTAATAAACATAGGTTCATAGGTGTGTACTAGGCCAACGACCCTGGAGCCTTTACAAGCCTAGCCCATAGAAGCACCCTGGCATCATGCTGCCATTAGTTCCCAGTGCCTCTATCAAGTAGAGCCATTGGAGTGATCCCCAGGGTGAACTTTCTATTTCCCATCCACTCATCAAGATTTCTCTTGAAAAGGGCCAGTGGGGTGCTATGCTTGACATGTATGAGAAGTCTATTCCAGAGCATGGGCCGTCTCTGGGTTATGAACCTGTCCCTTCAGCATGTTCTGTTGATTGTGGTAATGAGGTTGAGGTCCTTGGAGTGTGTGTTATGGAGGGATTGGGATTTCTTTAGGTGTAACATTTCTAACAGGGCTGGGTCAGACATGGCTTTGTAAGTCAAGCAGAGATCTACTCTTAATAGATGATATGAGACAGAAAAAAGCTGGAGTTTTTTGGGGTCTGTCCATGTAGGGCATGTGTTTAAGGCTTAGGATCCTCTTCGTGAGGTACTTTTGTGGTCTTTCCAGCTGTTGCAGGTGTTTAGTGAGGTACATGCCAAATGGGGCATTATACTTGATGACTGGTATAATGAGGGAAGAGTAGAGAGGGATGATGACCTCTTTCTTCCTGGATGGAAAACCCTTGGTAATGAGATGTGCCACACAGAAGGACTTTCTGACCACCGTGGCAATGCGGTGGTCGAATGAGAGGCTGCTGTCAACCTGTGTCCCCAGATCTCTTATAACTCCTTCAGTGTTCAGTGGACTACCATTAATGTGGCAATTAGTGGGAATTGAGTTTTTCCCAAAGGGGATGACGATGCATTTTTTGGCATTGAGCTTAAGGCCATGGTTTCAACACCAGTCGTTGGTCTCAGTGAGGCCTTTCTATAGAATGTCTGCATCACTTGGGGAGTTAATCATGGCTCCCAGCTTGCAATCGTCGGTGAACTTGGTCAGCCAGAGTACCTCCGTGTTGGCCTGGACTTCTGAGAAGTAGATGCCAAACAGGAGAGTATCCAGGACCAATCCCTGTGGGACTCCACTCGTGACTAGTTGGCAGTCTGATTTGGAGTCTGCTACTTTCACACTGTGGGTTCTGTCTGTGAGCCAGTTTGCAACCCAGCTAGTGATACAGGGGTTGATGCCTAGTTTGGTGAGTCTATCAATAATTTCTGAGTGGGAAATGGTATCAAAGGCCTTGGTCAGATGGCGGTAGGCTGTATGAACTGCCTTGCCCTTATCCACAGCTCTGGTGACTGACTCAAAGAAGTCAACCAGGTTGAGCAGGCATGATCTACCATTCACAAAACCAAATTGTGTGGGATCCAGAGTTTGGAGATTCCCTATATCCTTGTTAATTAGGTCCATGATGATGCACTCCATAGCCTTACATATCAGACTCATCAGGCTAATGGGGAGATAATTCCCAGGGTCTGTAATCGCTCCCACTTTATGGAGACAGATGGCTGTAGCAGTGCACCATTCTGTAGGGACAAAGCCTGAGTTGAGACTGTGATTGAACAGGGCACACAGGTGTGGTGCCAGTTCTCTTTGTAGTTCATGTAGAACACAGCCAGGGATATTGTTGGGTCCCATGGAAGCTGTATTCTTGGCCTTGGACAATGCAGCTTTAACCTGTGCTGCAGTAATGCTGGGTGCCTGGCATTCTTCCAGTATTGTGATTGGTCCTTTAGGGTGAGAGAAGGGTAAAGTTGGCACTGAATCTGTCAGCCAGTATGTTGGCAATATCTGTTGGCTCAGTATAGGAGGTACCATTGTGTAGTAACTCAGAGCAAATCTGGGTATTGCCGTGAAGATTCTTGCTATAACTGTAGAAGGCATTGTGGTTGTTTAGTGTCTGCCACAATTCTGCCTTCATAGCTAGCTTTAGAGGTTTTAATGAGGGATCTCAATAATAATGGAGTTTTTCCAGTATTGGGACTTCACATTTTTCTGCAAAAGTTTCTTCCTTCTGTTGTAGAGTTTGTTAATGGCAGGGGACCACCAGATTGGCTTCCTTTTTTTGAAGGAGAGTGTCATGGTTCTGTTGGGTATGGCTAGCTACATGCATTTATGTACGTGTTCGTACAGTGCATTGGTGCATGATTCGGCAGTCATGCACTTATTTTCCATTTGCATGGGTGCTGTGAAGTTAGCCACCTCTGTTTTTAGGAGCCCAAAGTCAGCTTTGGAGAAGTTTTTCATGCTGGTTACCTTTGCTGGTGGTGTGGGTGAGATGTGGATTTCCATGGTAATTAGTTTGTGGTCAGATCTAACCAGGGAGGAATTGACTACTGGTGTTGAGCAGTAGTTGTCCATGTTAGTAATAACCAGGTCAAGGATGTTTCTTCCTCTAGGTGGGTAAGAATGAGCTGGTTCAGCGCATTGGAATTAATAAATTCCAGGGAGAGTTGGGCAAGTGTATTGGTGCATGAGTATTTTTCCCAGTTGATGGAAGGGTAGTTAAATTCACCCAGTATGAGAGTGTTGGGTTGGACCCTAATAGTTTCCAGGTTTTTAGGAACGTGGAATGAGAGTCTTGGGACATGGTTGGGGACCTATCTATAGCAGTCTACGACCTGAATCGCCATCTTACCCACTGTTAGTTGTACCTGAAGTATCTCTGATGCGTTATGCTGGGCTACTAGTCTGGAGGTATGCATATCCTTTATGAATATGGAGATGCCACCGCCTTTGGAGCTTCAGTCCATTTTGTGGGGCTGAAAGCTGTGGAATGAGTTATAGCCTGGTAGCGCAGGGGTGCTTTCTGCTGCTTTAAACCAGGTCACCATTACAGCACAAATGTAGATGTTCTCCATTTTGAGGAGTGCTTTGAGCAAGTGTATCTTGAGATTTAGACTTCTAGCATTGAGCAGCATGACCCTCAGATTGCATTTATTTATAGCTGTTATGGTGGTAATTTGGAACACCATCTAAAAAAGGCACTTAGCCAGTATCCAGAATGCTAGGGGTGACAGATGCAGGCCAGCTCTGGCAAAGCATCAAGGTCTGTCAATCATGTCATCCCAAGCAGACAGATACTGGATCCCCTTAGAATGACACCAGAAACTTAGCCAATTGTTGAAGTCAATAATTTTCTGCTTGTACTGCAGTATTATTCTGGGCTATGGTAGGATGCTGCTCAGGACTAGGGTCATACCTGCCTGGGCCACATAATCCGAGAGCTCCTCCATGTCTCTCTTCATGTAGTCCAGGGAGATACATCTCAGGTCATTTACGCAGAGTCATATTTGTACTTGTTGTGGAGTGACCTGAGTGCGTGTGTTATATGTCAGATCCTGGCACCTGACAGACAGCTGACTGTTACCTTCTCCTTATTCAACCTAGTGAGTGGGACATCAGTGTGCCTCACTATCAAGTCACCTATGATTAGTGTATTGGGCAAGCTGTTTTGCATTAGGGGCTTAGGTTGAGGGGCACACTGTGTAGGTGAGCTATGTGTCTTATGATTTGGAGGTTACTGCTGTTTGGGTAGATTTCTATTGAGAGCCTCCGAAAAGGTGGGTGTGTGCCTTGTGTTTTTATGTGAGAGCTGTGATGGTGGGTGTTCTGGAGGGCTATGTGTTCCATGTGGTGTGATGCAGGTGTTGACCTTCTCCTCTTGACCAGCTATTCTGGTCTTGGCTGGAGACTGCATGTCCTCCAGATGGATATATACGTGCATCTCTCACAAGCCTGAGTGTTGAGAGGTAAGAGGAGAAGGTTGTCTGTGTACATGAGGCAGTTGCCACACTGCCTCAAAATGCCTAAGTTCACCAGGTTAATATGAGAAACACAAGGAACTGACCTTTAGGCATGCCAGGAGGGATGGTCATTTTTAATGAGTACTGGAGCTGTTTCCTTATAGGACATTTAATGCTGTTAGCACTTATGTGTGCTACAATAATTGCTTCAAGAAACCAGATGAAGTGTTAGGTTAATATGCTAGTTAAATGCAAGAGAGAAGAGAACTAGCAAGATCTAAGGGAAAAATTGAAGAGCAGACTTTCTGGCACCAGTAATAGTTTACCCTAGCTTAGTGGCACTGCACGGTGCACAAACCCATGCAAACACAGAATTTTAAAGCAGAAAATTGAAAGGGAGCTAGAAACCACTCCTCTTGTGGTAGGTAGGCTGCATAGTGCTTACCACTCCCACTGATAAGCTGAGAGGCTTCCCTCTAATACAGAAAGGTCTGTGAACTCAGAAACTACAATACAGTAGTGAATACAGCAAATCTGTATCTGGACTACTCTAGTAACAGGAAAGGCAGAAAAACAAGCTAGAACTTATTTTTTAAATATAACAGTAGCAAATGAGCAAACTGATTTAAACAAATTAACCAATTAACCAATAAAAAAGCTCAAAACTGAGCCCTGTTCCAGCAGTCTTCAATCAGACAAGCCCCAGCTGCACACTCCTGCCACTAGGGTGCAGGGGAACCTTCTCCAAAAAAGATGACCTGGATTAGTGCTCAAGTTATATAAACAAAGCTAGATTCAGAAGGTCTGCATCTAGTTTATGCTACAGCAAACAAGGCACACTAATTTCAATTTAACCAGAAATTCCCAGCTCAGAAGGGCAGAATCTGCCCTCTCCTCCCACAAGAGTGCAGATCACAAATCTTCTTAATGTAAAATAACTGGCCTGAAGTCCAAGTGCTTAAACCAGAACTAAGATACTTTTAGACTAACAGACACTAAGCCTTCAATCAGCAACTTCCAACTTAGAAGGATGTAAGCTACCTGTCCTGCCACAAGAGTGCAGACCCCTTCCCCCCAAAAGAGCAAATGTCTATCCCAACAGAATGTAGCCTTCCTGAGATCACAGATGCACAGGTGGGAACTGCCCTCTCCAAAGCAAAAAACACAGCATCAATTGGACCAGACGGTGTCCCAGGCTGCATCTTACATGAGCTCCAAGAACTAAACCCTCATATAAAGTCACTGTTCAATCTCAGCCTTACTATAGGATATGTACCCAAGGAATGGCGTACAGCAACAGTGGTCCCACTCCACAAAGGTGGTGCCACAACAGACCCCGGAAACTATCGCCCTATAAGCCTGACTAGCCTGGTCTGCAAAGCTATGGAGCGTATCATCATGGAAATCATAAACAAAGATATTGGGAACCTTCAGACACTGGATCCTACCCAATTCGGCTTTGTTAAGGGCAGATCTTGCCTCTTGAACCTGGTCGACTTCTTTGAAACAATTACCAAAGCCATAGATGAAGTCCACACAGCCTACCTGGACCTCGCAAAAGCCTTTGACACAATAACCCACTGGGGCATCATAAATAAGCTCACCAGCTTAAATATCAACCCCTATGTCACAAGATGGGTTGCAAACTGGCTCAGGGATAGAACCCACATGGTCAGAATAGCAAGTGCCATGTCAGACTCTAAACCAGTTACAAGTGGCGTCCCACAAGGCTCAGTCCTGGGACCTCTCTTGTTCGGTATATATTTCTTCGAGGTACAGGCTAACACGGGTGGACTATGGCTGACCAAGTTCGCAGATGACTGCAAACTGGGTGCCATAATCGACTCTCTGGCTGACAGAAGCATCCTCCAAAAGGGTCTCACAGAGATGGATAACTGGTGCCAGAGCCATGGCCTAAAGCTAAATGCCAAAAAGTGCATAGTCATCCCCTTTGGGAAAAACAAAGTGCCCACAAATTACCACATAGGTGGTAATCCATTAAAAATGGAAGAAGTAATTAGGGATTTGGGGACCCAAGTAGATAGCAATCTCTCCTTTGACAATCACATTGCCAAAGTGGTTAGAAAGACTTTCTATATAGCCCACCTTATCACGAAAGGGTTCACATCTAGATCAAGAGAGGTCATTGTGCCCCTCTACTCATCACTTATCAGGCCCATAATTGAATACAATGCCCCATTTGGGATGTACCTTACCCGACACCTGCAGCAACTGGAAAGACCCCAAAAGTACCTCACCAAGAGGATCAAGGGACTCAAACAGATGCCCTATGCAGTTTGGCTAAAGAAATTCCAGCTCTACTCAGTTGCGTACCGCCTACTCAGAGGTGATCTGTGTCTGAAGTATAAAGTATAAAGCCTTGTCCAACCCAGAATTAATGGACATGCTTCACCTCAGGAAATCCAAATCCCTTAGAGCTACACGCTCCAGGGACTTGAACCTCAGCACAGAAATAAATAGGACATACTGGAGGGACAGATTCATATCCCAGAGGCTCCCCTCACTCTGGAACAAAATCCCAATCCATGTTAGGCAGAGCCCCTCACTGACCCTCTTCAAGAGAAATCTTGACGAGTGGATGGGAGATCGTAAGTTTACCCCTGGGATCTCTTCTGTGTCCCTGCTTGACAGAGGTACAGTAAACTAACCTTAAAAGGGCTACCTTCTGTGACCTACTATACAGAGGCACAGTCAACTAATCTAAAAGGGTGGCGAAAGCCAAACACACTCTGGCTAGGCTTATAAATGCCCTAGGGCAGATAGCCTAGTATCAACCCATGAACCTATGAACAAACCACCTTAATGTAAAACAACTGGCCTGAAGCCCAAGGGCTTAAACCAAAAGGCTTAGAAAAACAGTTACAATTTAATCAGGCTACTAACAAGCAGTAATAAATGCAGCAGAATAAATGCAATTGAGTACTTTTAAGAACAGGCAACAAAAGTAAAATAAAGTAATAAAGTAGGAAAAAACACAAATATAGTAAAAGCAGATGAATAAAGTGCAATTTTTTTTTTTTGGTCAAGTGGGAAGGGATGAAACATGATAATATAAAGGTTGATAAACTAAGGTGTGGGCCTCCAAATGATCTCTCTCTACTCAGTAGAATAAACTGATGAGATGGGACTGGGAGGAGTGTCCAAAATGAGATTTATACTAGGGATGGGCAACTCAAAAGCCACCAAATTTAAGAACACAACAAGGACTTGAACACTTAAAACTCCGAAAGATCAGAAAATTTAAAACAAATCAAATGTAATACTAGAATAAGATGCAAAATAGAAGTGATCAAACTTTAAATAAAGAGCTTCAAATCAAAATTAAATGCAGAGATGAGTGATACTCAGAGCAATGCAGACCACACAAACACTTTGGCTGTTAATCATTAAGTTGTGACATTTAATTTGTGTTGTTTGTATTGTCTGAAGCTTCTGACACAAGCGTGTACTCATTTTGTATTTGAGTCAGTCTGTTTGATTATGATTTTGTCCGAAGAAATGTCATTTATTTAAGAGACAAAAGCATTCACCTGTTTAAAAAATTCAGTGGCATTCTGTGTATTTCAAAATCAGTTGGAAGAGAGCTTGCCCCTAAGGAGAGACAAATCTTTTTTTTTACCTCAGGAGTGACACTGTTTTAAGACTCAGATCTCCTTAGGTGTTAAACCTTTCAGTGTAAATTAATCAGTTGGCAACTAAATGAGCCACGATTAATTATAGTAAACCTGTGATATTTCCATTGTAGTTATTTAAATATTTACAAAATAACTGTTTGACAGTTAAATTGCTATGGCTATGATGCTTTTGGACTTTAGTTACTGCATGTCACTGAGTCAGTTTCAGACATAAGAACCTTTCAGGTGGATTAACACTTTACATCTGTTGCTCTCCTTTTATACCTGCCATGCCACTTTTAATTTTCTTTGTAAAGTACAATGCCTTTAGCCTTTTCATCAGGCTCCCAGTCCTCTCTGTAAAATATTATCTTGTGATTTAAATCATAAAGTTTCCCTTGTTAAGTTGCTCCACTCATCATGCATGTACCTTCAACCCATGCAGCATAGTCACTTATGTCTCTAGCCTGCTCCCAGTTGATGCAATGCATGCATGCATCTTCAACCCATGCAGCATAGTCACTTGTGTTTCTAGCCTGCTCCATGTTGATGCAGTGCATGCATGCATGCATGCACGCACCTTCAACCCATGCAGCTTAGTCACTTGTGTCTCTAGCCGGCTCTCTGTTGATGCACTGCATGCATGCATGCACCTTCAACCCATGCAGCATAGTCACTTGTGTCTCTAGCCTGCTCCATGTTGATGCAGTGCATGCATGCACCTTCAACCCATGCAGCTTAGTCACTTGTGTCTCTAGCCTGCTCTCTGTTGATGCACTGCATGTATGCATGCACCTTCAACCCATGCAGCATAGTCACTTGTGTCTCTAGCCTGCTCCCTGTTGATGCACTGCATGCATGCACCTTCAACCCCATGCAGCATAGCCACTTGTGTCTCTAGCCTGCTCCTCTAGCCTGCTCCCTGTTGATGCACTGCATGCATGCATGCATGCACCTTCAACCCATGCAGCATAGCCACTTGCGTCTCTATCCTGCTCCTAGTTGATGCACTGCATGCATGCATTTTATTTTATTTATTTTATTTGCAGTTGGTTTACCAGGATAGTCCATTGGGCCAAAAGAACCCGTTTTCAATGGAGTCCTGGGGAGAAAAGCTCCAATACAGACAAAATTAGGTGCATACAAAAATTACAAAAATTTACAAAAATTACAAAAATTTACAAAAGAGATTGTACAGAGTAAAACATAAAACATTTAAGCTCACAATTCAAAAGCATTCAAATCAATACAGTATGATGAGGATAAATGAGAGGTAAGAAAATAGAAAGAGTAATGTGATATACATTTAGAGGAGTTATTCAAGCAGATATCAAATAACCTTACAGAGTAGATGTACTGATGAAACATGAGGTTTGTTAGGTAGAGATACGTATCAAAAGTGTAAAGGATGATGAGATATAATAAATTTATGAGGGGAGGGAGCAAGAGCAATCCCATTGGGACCTCAGGTGTGTATGGAGAGAGTTTTTGAACGTGTATCGGTTAGAGGTGGTACGAATGGATGGTGGAAGTGAGTTCCAGAGGCGGGCAAGGTTGAAGGATAGTAAGTGTTTACCTGGGGGATGAGATGGTTTATGGACTTCTAATAGGTTTTGATTGTTAGACCTTAATACTCTATTTGGTAGGTGCATTTTGAAGGCAGAAGACAGGGAGGGACAAAGAGAAGGACTAAGAATGAGTTTGTGAGCGAAAGTCAGCTGTATATAAGTGAGATGATTAGGTAGTTCAAGCCAGTTTAGGGTTTGGAGAGAGGAACAGTGGTGGGTGGAGGACCTGTGTCCATTTGCGAATTTGGCGATTTTATTATAGCAGGAGGAAAGCTGTTTTTAGAGAGGACTGAAGATTGGTCAGTAGTGGAGCTCCATAGAGAAGGGAGGGGATGAGAAAAGAGGAAGCAAGTGTGATTTTGGAGGAGCTTGTAAGGTACTGATTCTGACGGTAGAGCATACCTAGTTTTTGATGAGTTTTTTTAATATTTAGTTGTAGATGGGAGTTGTAGCTAAGCCTATTATCAATTTGTACACCTAATAGTTTAGTTTCAGTCACTAGTTCAAGGGGTAAGTTATTTTGGCTGGTAATTGAGAAAGAGTTTATATTGAAGGAAGTGGATTTGGAGGGGGTAAATACCATAAGTTTTGTTTTGGAGGCATTGAGTGCCAAGTGATTTATTTTCATCCACTGTTCGGTAATTGAAAAAGCTTCCTGGGTAAGTGTTTGGAGCTGAGAGGAGGAGGTGGCAGAGCAGATAATGGTAGAATCATCTGCATATTGGATGATGTTTGCAAAAGGAATTGATTTGTGGAAATCGTTTATGAATATATTAAAGAGGAGGGGACCAAGAATAGATCCTTGAGGAACTCCAGTGGGGGTACTAAGGAAAGGGGAAGTGGCCTTTTTCCATTTTACAGCTTGGTTTCTATTTGATAGATAGCTAGAGAACCAATTTATGGAAGAAGGAGAGAGGTTAAGTTTTGACAGTTTGTTTAAGAGCAGATTGTGTGAGATAGTGTCGAAGGCCTTGGAGAGGTCAAGTAGTAGGGTAGAGACAATGTGGCCGGAATCGCGTGCTGTGTTAACAGTCTCAAGGAAGGATAAGAGGGCTGTCATAGTGCTGTGGTTTGGCCTGAATCCATGCTGTGTAGGAGTTATAAGGTTGTTGTCTAAGAGATGTGGCAAGAGTTGAAGGTGGACACACTTTTCCAGAAGTTTAGAAATAGGGGACAGGATAGCAATAGGACGAAAGTTGTTGATGCTACAATTGTTGCCTCCTTTGTGTAGAGGGATGATGAATGCTTGCTTCCACAGTTGGGGCACAGTGCATTCATGAATAGAGCGGTTGATTAGAATGCTGATGGGATAAGCAATAGCATTTGCAGCTATGCTTAGGTAGTAGGAGGATGGTATCAGGGCATTAGTGCAAGGCTTCAGTTTCTGAAGAAGTTTCTTTATAGTGGAAGTGGGTGTAGGTTTTAGTGAGAATAGAGAGGAATGTGGAGAGAGAGAGTTTGAGGGGGTGAGAATGATGAAGCAGTTGGAGTAGTGGATAAGGTGGAAGATAGGCAGTGTGAGGTGGAATTAGGGATAGGGTTGTGGGTAGGAGAGGGAGGGGGTGTATTAGATAGTGAGGTGGGGCATGTGAAGGAGGAGGTGAGTTTGCTAATGGAGTCGATGAAAAGAAGTTAAACTGCGTGGCTAAATCTAAGTCAGGACTGTTTGGGTCTGGGGTTGGGGTGTGAGGTTTGCTGGGGTTAAGGAGGGTGGATATTCCCTTCCAAAATCTTTGAGGGTTGGTTTTATTATTGTTTTGGAGTGTGAAGAAGTATTTTTGTCTATCTGCGGTTATTAGCTTCTTAACTTTATTTCAAGGGTTTTAAATGCAATATGATGTTCTGGGGTCTTAGTTCTCAGATAGAGTCCCCAGGCTTTGTCTCTAAGGCGCATAGTTGATAGTGTGGTTTTGGTTAGCCAGAGGGCTGAATTTGTTTTGATTCTTTTTGTTCTTAGAGGGCATGGGAATCAAGTATTCTTAAGAAAGTGGAGTTAAAGTGGGCAACTGCTTCTTCTAATGGAAGTGTCTTTAGATTGTTCCAATTAATTGCTTTCAAGGAATCTACAAAGATTGATGGGTTGAAGCTTTTGTCGTTACGAGTAGTAATGTAGTTGTGGGAACGGTATGAGATACAGGGGAGCCGATGAGTAAAAGTAGGCAGATGATCACTAAGATGGTCAGGAAGAGTACCGCAATCTGAAAAATAGTGGGGATGTGATACTAGAATCCAGTCAAGGATGGTGCCAAAGGAGGGGTCTTTTGATGGGTGTGTTATGGTATTGATTAGTTGGGTGAAGTTAGCCACTTGTGTCTCTAGCCTGCTCCCTGTTGATGCAGTGCATGCATGCATGCACCTTCAACCCATGCAGCATAGCCACTTGTGTCTCTAGTCTGCTCCATGTTGATGCAGTGCATGCATGCACCTTCAACCCATGCAGCATAGTCACTTGTGTCTCTTGCCTGTTCCCTGTTGATGCAGTGTATGCATACTATTGCTTTACTTTATGTTACCATTGCTCTGACCTTCTATCGCTCTCCATCCCCCTTGTTTCCCTTTACCGTTATGGTCACTGTCTGCAGTGCATTGTTAACCACTCTGATATCTATTTTTTTCCACGCAGTGTCCATTAATGTTCACAATATTCCAGAAGAGGCTTCACCAGGACCCTGGAAAGTAATGGTATGACATATTATCAGCTACATTGAAGAAAGAACAGGAAATATGGCATATATCAGTACACTCTCTTTATTTAATTACTGTAGAGCCTCAGCACAAATGCCTCCAAAGTATTGACATCTTCATCTATGGTACCCAAACACCTGTTAGTGTAACCCAGCATTCTCTGTGCCACTGTCATTTTCTTTTCATATTACACTGCACAAAATGCCTAAGCCTGGAGGTGATGATACTTCTCACTCTCCAAGTTACACCTCTTAATGCTAGGGATTCATTTTTACAAGATATTGCCAGCATTCCAAGGGTAAGATTGAATCCCTTAACATATCTAAAGATGATGGCTTGACTTGCAAGGGTTGGCTCCACAACACTGACTGTTCCATAGCAAAACTTCCTGCCACAAGCATGTTGCTTCTAAACAGGGATGCAGTAGCTGAAAGTCTCATTCAGTTGGGGATGCTTGGCCCATATCTTGGGGTTGTTAGTATTCTTGATAAAACCGAGAGTTGAAGGAGTTTTTACGCAGAGTTAAGATGATGTATGTAGCAACCTTACTTGTAAGTCAGAAAAGATACCACTAGAGATGCTGTGCTTCTTTATTACTTTGGGAGTAGTTTCAAAAGCAGACACCTGCTGTCTTTCAGGAAGTTCAGGAAGGAGTCAGGTTACATGATCAGTACAGTACATTGGTTCCACAAATCAAAATCTATGAAGATGGAAAAATGAGCAAAAATTTTTAAAAAAGTGTCTTATAAACTTATAAGAACAGTCTAATAATTTATTAAATCAATGCATTGTATTATTTACTAAGTTATTTTGATAAATGTGGACTAAATCATTTATTTTGCATGCGGCTTTCTGTAGTTTCCGATATTCAGCTGACTTTGTTTAGTACGCTAAGTCAGTATTAATTTGATAAATTCTGAGAGGGATCACAAATACCAGTTGTTTGGACTTTATGAATGGAAGACCATATGTAACGCTCATCTACCCTGAGTAGTAGGAATTTGTACTCCATGACTGGGGGACCCTATTTAGCATTCTGCACTCCATGAGTGGGAACCCTGTCTAACAGTTATCTGTCATTTCTGATTGAGGGGACCTGTGTATACGTCATCCTTGCTCCATGACTGGGGACCTATGTGCAATGACTGGAGGGACCCTATGTACGACATGCATGGGGAACCCTATGTAACAGTTATCTGTCGTATCTGATTGAGGGGACCCTATGTACCAGTCATCATTTCACCATGACTGTGAGCGTATGTACAATGACTGAAGAGACCCTATGTATGACATGTGTGGGGGGACCCTATGTAATAATTATCTGTTATCTCTGATTGTTTGGACCCTGTGCATCTGACATCGCTGCTCCATGACTGGAGACTTATGTACGATGACTGAAGGGACCCTCTGTACTCCATGAACGGAGCACCCTATGTAACAGTTATCTGTTGTATCTGATTGAGGGGACCCTGTGTACCAGTTGTCATTTCTCCATCGCTGGGGACTTATGTACGATGACTGGAGGACAGTATGCATGATATGAATGGGGGACCCTATGTAACAGTTAACTGTTGTCTCTGATTGACTGGGGACTTATGTACGGTGACTGGAGGAACCCTATGTACTCCATGAGTGGGGGACACTATGCAGTAATTTTCCATATTCCATATCTGGAGATCCCTATGTAACGGTCATCTGTATTCCATGACTAGATGACCCTATATAGTAGTAATCTGTACTTCATGACTGCTACCTATGTAACAGTCATAGAATATCATATATACTGTATCAGTAATATTTATCCTATGAAACCATCTGTACTATGTGAGTGGGGAACCTTATATAGCAGACGTTTGTGCCCCATGACTAGATGACCCTGTATAGCAGTCACCTGTACAGACTGACTGGAGGACCCTATGTAACAATCATGGAAGACCATATATACCAGTAGTATGTACTCCATGACTGGGAGACCCCATGAAACAGTCTGTACTCTGTGAAAATAGAACCTTATATAGCAAGCATTTGTACTCCATGCGTAGATGACCCTGTATAGCAGTCAACAGTACAGAGGACCCTATGTAGCAGATGTCAGTACTTCATAACTGGAGGACCTATGTACCGATCATCTGTACTCCATGAATGGGGAATCTTGTGTATCAGTCAGCTGTATTTATGACTGGGGATCCTTTATAGCAGTTGTCTGTGATGGAAGGGACCCTATTTACCAGTCATCCATTGCCAATAATGGGAGGAAGCCTATGTATTTGTCATGACATAGGGGACCATATGTAACAGTCATTCTGTATTCCATAAGTGGAAGACCTATGCACTAGTTGTCTGTGTTCTATGAGTGAAGCAATTTGTGTAGCTGTCATCTATACTCCATGACTGGAGAACCTATGTAGCAACAATATGTATTCCATGTGTAGGAGATCCTATGTACCATTTGTGTGTACTCCATCCTGGGAGCCCTCTGTTATAATCCATGTTTAGAGGTTCCTGTGTAGCAGTGTATAAGACATAATGTCCCTACTCGTCAGCTGCCTCACTACTAAACTGTTTCACAACTAACCATAGTACATAAGTGATCTACATACTAGCCTAAAACATCTGTTACATCTTTACCAGTCATGCCACCACGTTTTATTAGCTAAGAAATCCCTCCAAGCAGTAAACAAATCCAAAAACTCTTAAGAAGATACTTTGTACTTTTCACATATATATATAAAATCTGGAACTCTATACCCCTAACACTCAGGCAAATTAAATGTACTGCAACCTTCAAAACGGAACTAAACAATTACCTCATGGACTCCTGAAATTGCTCTTGCTCAAACCCTAGCTAACTTACTTCCTTATAAGTTATACCTATTTACTCCAAGACTAATACAGTCCATAATCTCCATCCTCAGTTATTGAACCCTCTCTTTTATTCCGCTCTTCCCATTCTAATTCACACTCTTTAAGCACCCTATTGTCAACATAATAATCTCATAACTCTTTCACACTTCCTGACACCTCCCATAAACATATATTTACAATAACTCTAGCCACCTTGCCAACTTAAAAACTGACCAGGTGTCACCCACTCACAAACCATGCCATCCCATACTTGAATAAGATGGACTGTAGATCCAAAATACTTGCTTGCATAAAAGATATAGGTTGATAGGTTCATAGATTAGTACTTGCCTAGAAGATATCAAACATAATTTTATATATATATATATATATATATATATGTGTGTGTGTGTGTGTGTGTGTGTATGTGCGTGTATATATATATATATATATATATATATATATATATATATATATATATATGATCATAGATTACTAGGCTATTGACCCTGAGTTCATTTTAAGCCTAGCCATTTCATCCCAATGTAATACCATGAAAATGCTAGTCAGTACTTAAGATTGCATTTAGTGATGACTGCCCATGTCCAGGAGAGTTGTGGACACTAACCCTGGTAAGAATTTATGGTACCCCATCCACTCATCCAGGTTCCACATGAACAGTTTCATAGAGGTGCTCTGTTTCACATGAATTGGTAGCCTGTTCCAAAGATGCAGCAGCTGCTGGGAGATGAATCTTTCCCTCCATCATGTCCTTTTTAAGTAGCAGGCCATATTTAGGTCTCTGGAATGGGTGACTCTAGTTCCATTTAATTTCTCCTCGTCATTGGCCTTGGTGACATTTTCAAAGAAATCCACCAGATTTAACAGGCAGGATCTGCCCTTCACGAAGCTGAATTGGGTAGGATCCAGAGTTTAGAGGTCACCTATATCATTATTTATGAGGTCTATAATGATACATTCTATGGTCTTACAGATAAGAATGGTCAGGCTTAATGGCCTGTAAATCCTCAGGTCTGTTGCTAGGCCACCTTTGTGGAGGGGAATAACTGCTGCTGTTCTCGATTCTGCAGGAAAAGAGCCTGTCATTGGGCTATGATTGAAAAGGGTACATAATGGTGATGCTAATACATGTTTTAGCCTGTTTAGAAGGTAGCCTGGGATGTCATCTGTTCCCACAGAGGCTGTGTATTTTGCCTTAGACAAGGCTTTGAGGACCTGCTCTTCAGGTAACTAGGGCGGGGGAGGGAGTTTGGGGGAAAGATTGTTGTAAGTTAGGAGGGGATAAGGGAGTGAAATTTTCACCAAATCTATCCTCTAGCAGGTTTGCGATCTCTGTGGGGTCAGTGTGTGTGATACCACTGGCCACTTGTTCTGCACATGCTTGGGTCCTACCCTTTAGGTAATGTATGTAGCTGTAAAAGGCCTTATGGTTATCCTCGGATGTACTTGCTAAGTTTCTCTCAAAGGAACCTTGAAGGATTTGACAAGTTGTCTTATTTGCCTGTTGAGGCTGAAGATGGTGCTTTTCTATTGTTGGGGTATTGCCTTTGTTTTATTGGACAGCAGATGTTGGCATTTATTGTAAAGTTTGTTGATGCCAGATACCCACCATGACAGCTTGTTTTTACTTGGGGCTCTGGCTTTGATTCTTTCTGGTGTGGCCAAGTTTATACACTTATGAAAGGGATTTTACAGGGCTTTAGTGTAAGCTTTGGCATAGTTACCATTTCCAGATTGTGGTGGGGCTCGGAATGCATTTATTCCTTTGCCTTGGAGGGTATAGTTTGCCTTGGTGAAGTTTTTTAGTCTGAGTTCACCCTTTGTGAGTTCTGGTGCTAGTGCCAGCTTGATGGTGTCTGATTTGTAGTCAGTTTTAACTAATGAGAGTCCAGTTAAAAAACAAATATATATTTATTGTACATAATATTTTTATAGTCTTTAATCAAAAGTATATAAACAAATATTTCTGCATTGTAATCTCTGCACAAAATAAGTATATATGAATTCTAATTTCAACTATGTACTCTCAAGTGTCCCTTTTCTTTATGTTCAAGAAAAAATGTAATTATAGTATTTACTTGTTTCAAAAGGGGCTTTTCTCCCCCAGCCCTTCACCAAAAAGGGGTAAATTTCTGTCCGCGGACTGTCCTGGTTAACAAATGCAATAAAATAAAATAAATACATAAATGCTTTTTAATTTTATTCAATGATTAGAGGGATGGTTCTTTACAAAAAGCATAGGATTCAGAGAGAGAATAAGGGCCATTGTTACCCTGTGAAATTACTGCATCACACATAGTTTATTTATTTAACATTTATCAGGAAAGTACGACTTGGAACAAAACCAATTTTCAGCGGAGGCCCGGGGAGAAACGCTCGTCTTTGTAACATGTTTTCTGTAACATGTCTTGGTTTCTTGGTTATGACTATATTCCAAGGATTAACAGTCAGTTACAGTGTTTGTATATGTAAATGCAACTTACTAGTTTTAGTAAATTTGGGGTCTACTGCCAAAGAATAGTGCTGTTTTAAGGTCCGGCAGCCATTTAAGACTGACTGCCATATTGGGTAGGCCGAAGATAGGGCATGTATTGCACAACAGAGAGTGCTACACACCAAGACCTTGACTATGCTATAGCTTGGGAGTAGGGTCAGCCATGTACTAGCTAATTACTTAGCATGGTGCTGCCAAGCATGCTGTCTCACACAAAAACTATACAACTGTATGACTCATTGGGAAGATATTGACAATCCCAGGCCCAGTGCTGGTACTGCTTCGATATAGTCCACCTAGAATGACACAAGACATGTTACTCTATCATGAAAGTGGTCAGCATATGTATCTAGGTTACCTAAATATGTGTGTGTGTGTGTGTGTGTGTGTGTGTGTGTGTGTGTGTGTGTGTGTGTGTGTGTGTGTGTGTGTGTGTGTTTTTGCTGGAGGAGTGGAGGATAGAATCTGCATTTAATTATTTATTTGCATTTGTTAATTAAGAATGTGTAGCTGGGAGGTGCCATTCAAAATATAGAATTCTAGGAAGAAAGGTGTCCAAATAGTAAAACATATAATTATCTGTAAACAGCAATGTCACACAAGTCATAATTTATGGAAGAAATAGGTAATACAGGTGAAATATTGTGTAGTGTAGTTATACAAATGACAAAGAAACTATGCATCCTGTAAACATTTATACAGTAAATAAAAGATATCAGAAGTATGAACATTGGCAGATATATGAAGTTGCAAGATCCCTTTTTTCTGAATAACTTACATACCATTTAATGACATTTAATTACATAACATTTAATGATAATGTTCATATCTGCTATGTTGCAAAGTTGAAGAATGAAAGGTTCTTTTTTTACTGTCAATATATATGTTATGTGTTTTGTGCATATTTTTGTATGGCTCATCTGTTTTGTGTACTTATTACAAAGTTTCAGAGCACCTTTCAGGTATATTACTGCACCTTGTTCAATCGACTCTACATGCAGCCATGAATCAGAACTAAATTAAATGACATAATTTGTTTGGTTTCATTTTTCATTTATGTTACTGTTCATTTGGAACTCACTGAGACTGAATCCCTTTTATGTGGAGCCTTGAGACAGTTTTTTTTTTCCGCAGATTAAGGGAAATTTAGCCAGGACATTTGAGAATCCCTTTTATGTGGAGCCTTGAGACAGTTTTTTTTTTCCGCATATTAAGGGAAATTTAGCCAGGACATTTGAGACTGAATCCCTTTTATGTGGAGCCTTGAGACAGTTTTTTCCGCAGATTAAGGGAAATTTAGCCAGGACATTGGAGACATCTTTTCAGTGTGGCCACAGAATGCGGCAAACATCGAACTCTGTATTTGTGTCATTGAGGAGGAAAAGGATATTAGGTCACTGCACAGTACTCAAGGCTGTACAGAAAGTCTGGTCTAAAAACCTAGTTTTCCTCACCAGAAAATGGTGCGGCTTTATTTGTCCAAACAGAGGTGGTAAATACAAATACTGATGACTTGGAAGGAACATTTTTTAATTGTTTAAGTTCAAACAGTGACCATGTTTGTAATGCTTTCCTGTATATGGCAGAGGATGCCAATTTGAGTGTGACATTTTTGGTATCAGATTCTGCCTATCCACAACCAAAAAATGAACCATAGAAAGAACTACTGTTCAGCTAGGCCTCATTGATACATGAATGAGGTTTCTGTGTGAGAACAGTCAAATGGAATAACATACAATGCATATACTAGTAGTAAGGTTGTGGGGTGTAGATCTTTGCTACAAAGAATGTGGAATTGTGAAACATTAATACCAAACAGGAATCTTTAACACACATGCAAGTGTACAAATGTCTTCGGACATGAGCAGGTGTAAGTATTCATGGCTCTTAAGTGGACTGGGGAGATTATTTATTTATTTTGTTTACTAGAATATGCTATGATCAAAATGACCAATTTCAGGTCCGGTCTGGTTTGCAATGCAATTACATTACATAACAATTGAATTGGAAAAGCAATCAAAAAAAGTAGCATCCTTTGTACAGAACATGAGTATAACAATCTGAAGCCTCTCTCCCCGGGCCTCCACTAAAAATTGTCTTAGTTCCAAGTCATACTTTCCCAGTTAACAAATGTTAAATAAATAAATAAAAACAAAGTATGGGAGGTTATCACTATTCCAACTCCTCACATATATCCAGTGTGTACTGGCTCAGTAGGGGAGACATGCAGAGGACACACAGATGTGATATAGAGTATAGGAGATCAGGTTTACAGATAAGACTCCCTGTGGTGCACTTGACATGTACTTTGTTAAACAGGGGTCTAAATTCTGAGTACCTACAGATTGGCAGAGTTTGGGGCCTAGCACAGAGAAACTGAGGTTAGAACACTAGAACCCAAAGTTGACTCATTTCTCAGGGTGGCCTTTTGGGACATATCTAAGTAGATCACTGGAGAGGGGAGTTGGAATGTCTTGTAGAAAAGTAGGCTTAAAAGAAGGTAATTCCTTTGTTTTTCTGGAAGCCATTTTAACTTCTTCACAGACATGCAGTGGTGATCTTGTTGAGGGGATTTGGTTGTGAAGCAGTGTAGCTTATTGGAGATGGTTCTTGGTGTTCTGATGTTTTATTTGAAGCTATTGCAAACAGTGGCAGGCCATATTCTAACAAGGCAAAGAGGATGTCTTTACCTTTAGTTGCTCTTCCTGATGGTGAGTTAGTTTTTGGCCACAGAACAGTAGATAGTTGATTCTCATTTTTTTCAGTGTGTGTTTGAGAGTTAAGCCATATACAAAGGTATGTGAATGTTGTGGGAGTTTCTATGTTGTGGTTGTTTTGGTCATTGATTAAGTGGAATCTGAACATCATGATATTGGATGTTTTTTGGTTAAGGAGGAGTTTTTTTTTTTTTTTTTATGTGGACAGCCACTTAAGGTCTAGGAGATGTATTCAGCCTTACATGACTTGGTGTCTGGCACTAGATTGATAGAAAACTACAAAATATGCAGAAATTAAGACTTGCAGATATAGTAAATCAAATGATAGTTTATTTGCAAAGATTGAGAAACATAGTAGGGCAATGAGTTTTGAGGACTGAGTAGCACAGAGTGAGAGGGATATGACAATTTTGCTTTGAATGACCGGTTCGTATGAGTGACTTATAGGCTGACATCTATGTTTATCAGAGAACATTAAAATAAAATTATCTACTGTGCGGAAGGCATGGGTAAAGTTTAATGAATATGGCTCCTGTGGTATGGGTAAGGTTTAATGAATATGTCTCCTGTGGTATGGGTAAGGTTTAATGAATATGTCTCCTGTGGCATGGGTAAGGTTTAATGAATATGGCTCCTGTGGCATGGGTAAGGTTTAATGAATATGGCTCCTGTGGTATGGGTAAGGTTTAATGAATATGTCTCCTGTGGTATGGGTAAGGTTTAATGAATATAGCTCCTGTGGTATGGGTAAGGTTTAATAAATATGGCTCCTGTGGCATGGGTAAGGTTTAAGGAATATGGCTCCTGTGGCATGGGTAAGTTTTAATGAATATGTCTCCTGTGGTATGAGTAAGGTTTAATGAATATGGCTGCTATTAGGCTGACTATATCTGTATCGATTAGAATGCATTGTACTACTGTGAAATAATGTATCAGTGCTCAAGTTGTGTCAAAATATTTCGATTTTTCAAGGAAGTTTGTTTGTGCATGCAGATTACCCAGAAACTTAAAGAAAGTTAACTTCTGAAAACCATATTTAATTAGATGATAGAGAGGATACTAATGAGATTTCTCCAAGGAAGAGTATATACAGAATAGAATGCATTGTAGGCGTTGTTGTGGGGATATGTGTTATGAGCTGATTTAATTTGTATGAAGATGTATGTTTCACTCATTTGGTCTTTAAAGCAGTGGATCTGTATGTTGTTAGCTATATAAAAGGTGAAGGCTGAATGGATTTTTTTCTCACGTGTTTTTTTTTTTATTAGAATATTTTTGGGAGAGGTATAGCAGACATGGTTACCTTGCTTCCCCTGAGTCTTTTAATTGTATGTTATCTCTCAATTTCATGAAAAGAATTACAATGCCATTTTCTAATGGGGCTAATCTTATTAACACCGTGAGCTGACAGAAATAGCACTGTTCATGCCCCATGGTTTTTGACTTTAGCTTATTGGACACAGTGATTAGCAGTTCAGGATGAAACTTTGATGAGTGTATTTCTAAGGCAAGTAGGTATATTCTGGTTTATATTTTTGACCATAGAGTTGCATAATAAAATAACAACCACAAATATGCTACAAATGTGGAAATGTTGAGATATTAGTTATCTGAGAATGATGTGTGAAAGAATAAAGTTTCTGTACTGCAGAGGATATGGTCATTTAGAGACTGAGTGCTTAAACCAGAAGAAACATAGCATGTGTGTGTATTAGAGAACATGGGTTGTTCTTTTAAGAAGTATTAAGAGGTCCTGTAAGGTAAATGTGAAGATTTTAACCAGAAGAATTACTATACTTAAATGGTGATGTAAAACCATAATCAGAGGTACAACAGGATATAACACAAGAAGGGATAGTAAAGAGAAAGGAAGATGACAGTATCCATAGAAATTGGGTGAGTGACGTAGACTAGTTACTTCCTAAGATGAAAGGATGAATAAGGATACCATGAACACATTGCTTGTTTTGGCAGAGATATCACATGGGTTCGAAAATGGACAGAAGCTCGGCTAAAGGTCATGCAAAATGAATATGAAAGTTCATATTTGAGTGGACAGGTCAGCATGAATATTAAAACACTAGTATGGGGAGGCTACAGAAATGATTCACTATGAAATGGAAGATATATTCGGGGGGGGGTTAAAAATAAAATTCTGTAATTGCTGCAGAGGTGCTATACCAAAGTGTGTGGTGTATTAACTAAACAGCCTTAAGGCACCCAAACACAGACAGGAGCTGAGAACATGGTGGAAGTTATGTACCCCTTATGCAGAAGAAATCTTATATATGCTTCTTAGATCAGTGTAGTAGAAGTGTGAACACACCTGTTCAGTGACATGGATTCATAATGAAATATTGAGTCTCCTTTAATCAAGACTCAAAGTAAAGTAATTGAAATGTCTAAATCTCACCATAATGTAGACTCAAAATGTCACAACAAAAACATCACAGAACACTCTCAAATTATTGTTTTTGCGGGAGGAAATCCCCCCTTCACTTCTAGCATGGCCACTGTTCCCCAGCACTCCAGGGTATAAATATATGAACACTAAAGTTGCTCAAACGTGGGAGAGACCTCACAATTTCTTTGAGACCTCCAGTCTTGGAAATAGTATTATGTAGCACCTGTAGCAAAGCATCAGCAATGCACAAGACAATTTAAACATATACAACACTTCAGGTGTCAGGAGAATGCAATGTAATAAATCATAGTGCTTTCCAGGAAAATTTTGACACTCAGATTCTGTTAAAGACTACACAGTAGTACAGGATGCAGTATTTCTGCCTCGTAGTTGTTAGTACTCCAGTTTGATTCCCAGTTGGAGTGCCTTATAGTATCAGTATATCCCCCCTGTGGCTACATGGGTTGTTGCTGAATGTTCTTCCCACACCCCAAAGACACACTGTAGGCGAATGCAATCATCTAAACTGTCATAGATGATCATGCTGTATGTGATACAGACTGCCATTCTAGCCAGTATTAATTTCTCTGCCTTGTGCTTGCCGAATGATGGGATATGCTCTAGATCCAAGATTAACGAAAATGAGTTAAATGGGCAAATGCAGAGTAAATATATCAATGAATATTTTTGTAATGTTTTGGAATATTAGAAAGCTCAACTTGCACACTACTCACCCAAGACAAGGGCAGTTGATTTTGATGTCAAATCCTTTGATGGTATTTATTTGATTGGATGGTTACTATAGTCACCATATTATTACATTCAAACACTGTTAAATATATAATGTAATATTAGGATTACATTTGGTAGCTGCATACACATAGCAGTGGCACAGCTTACACAGGAGTGGCACAGCCCAAACAGTAGTGGCACAGCTCAGAGCATCTATGCTTCTATGTAGACCTGTACAACAGCATTAAATATGCTGTATGTCCTCCCAGCATCAATATCTAGCTAGGGAGGCCACTTGCAACTAAAATAAGCATTGGATAATGTGCATACAATGGCAGTGTGTGATGCAATTATTGCTTTGTAATTTTGCATGAAATGCAATAAACTGGCATTTTATTTTTGCATTCCTTTCAATAATATCTATCACTTGCAATTTACAGTTCAATTTCCCCTTCTCTGAGGGGATTTCCCCGGGTGTAATGGTTACAACCCTGGGCCCCCTCACTTATCTCACAGTAGAGACATTTATTACATTTCACACTCACAAAAGAGTTCTTCCTCCAAGGCTCAGCATCACTGTCTTCAAATGCTGGAGAACGCCTGGCTGTAGTACATTGTATTGGTCCTTCATCCTTCTTGGAGTACACATTCACTCATCCATCCTTCCTTTGGAATGCATCTGTCATTTATCCTTCTGTGGATATCCATCAGATCATTCATTCTTCTCATGGTAGAATATCATGCATCAGTCTTCTGTGTGTATGCTTCTTATCATTCGTCTATCTTTGGGTCTGGAGCTTGTTATCTGTCTCTCTGCTAACACTCAGTCATCTTGTGGGTGTTACATCCCTTTATAGGTGACCACTTCAGATGTGGTACCTCCACATATTACCTCCTACAACAGAAGCCTTGCCCTGGAGAACAGATGGTCTAGTTTCTGTTCACCTTTCCTGTAATCATGTGTCAGAAATGCTATCCCGTTGAACATCTGTCTGGCATCTTATTCATGAGCTCAAAGTGCTGGTTCTATTCTGCATGTTAAACATCATGTTTTAATAGATTCAGTCTTGACCTCATTGCTGGTGCTGAGTCACTGGTTCTGTAAACTTTGTTTCAATGTGCTCATCAAAAAGGATTTATTTTGAGCTGTAATGGTTTACATTTAGGGCTCATAACCTCTACTGTTATATTTTCTGTTTACTCATTAGCACCTGTAAGGAGATTATCTGCTATATGCCGTTCATGTTTATAAAGGTTTAGAGTCTTTTGAAACAAAACTTTGCCAATTATCAGTAACAGCCTGTTCTGGCAGAGTGTACATAATGAGCATTACCTAAAACAAAGCAGCAGTATTTTCTGAGGTACACACACAGCCTGTGGCAATTTGTATGAACATCCACAGCAGTGAGGACAACTAATCAATAAAAATGGTCCTGCACATTGATATGGACAACAGTGCCATGACATGGAGGGCAGTTCCTACTCTTGTCATTTGTATTCCTTCCCCTCCACCGCTTGGTGTTTTTTCAGTGTCACCCCAAAGTGGTTGCTCCTTCCAACAGCAAGGTGGTGACACACTACAACATGAAACTCTTCCAGTGGGTGATCTTTCTGATGCTTTTCCAACATTCTCATAGATCCCTTCTACTCCTCTGTTCCTGTTCTATTTCTCCTCTACTATTCTGCTTCCTGACTATTCCCCCAAGACCCATCATCCATCTCCCCCCAGAAGGTTTGTTTTTGAGCACTGTTATGCTATACCTTGTTATTTAGTAACTCTGAAATATACTCGATAATGTCACTAGATGAAATCTTCAGTTATTTTGGTTTCTTAATATTTTTTTGGAAATAGTGGAAAAAGATCCAGTGCAGTGCAGTCCAACAACCTAAACAAAAATGAACAAATAAATGAACAAATGCACAAACAAGTGATTTAATAAAATAATGTCTATACACTTTATAATTGTGCTTGTATAATCTGGCTTTAGTGCAGTTAGTGCACACAGGATAAAGATTAACCTCCATTTGCATGACAAGTCACTTAAAGAGAGACAATACTTTGGATATGAGTCTGAAAAACATCCATCCAGACCATTGCTCTACCACAGTGTCAGTGACTCCAGTAGCGTATGTAGGGCAGGATGAGAGGGGGTGGGGCTCTAGTTCATAGTACTGGCCCAGGATGCTGGTTGAAATAGCTACACTCCTGAGTGGTGCAACAGGGAGCACATGCGCCTTTAGTGCAGAAGACTGTGAGTTCTCTTTCCCACACAAGGGAAATGGATTGCTGACACTGCAGTGCAGATGAGATATTAAACTAAGGCCCCATCTGCCTAAGTTGGTGATAGCTCAGCTTGATGTAAAAGATCCCATTGCACTTATTGATAAGGATATTTATGTAAAAAAGCTTTTAACAATATATGTAATTTTAACTACAACTTTACATATTTACATATTTATAAATTATATATATGATTGTACATTTTCCTTCCTTATTAACAAATATTTACAAATGTCTTAACATTTTTCAATGTCTTTCTTATTAGACCCCCCACTCTTCTTCCATAGCCACCAGATAATTGTTTGTAATTTTTTTGCCAGCATCCATTTCCATTAAACATAATTTAATTTATCCTTTCATTCCAAATAATCTATACAACATAATCTTTCCATACCTCTCAACTGCCCTGATTTTCACAGAATGTCCAGATTTTTGCCTCAAAATTTAAGTCTGTTCCTCATAAAATTTTTGGTTTTCTGGCAAATCACTAGGATGATCCAAGGCATGAAATTGTACATTTGAGTTTCAGACTTCATATCCTTTAGAAAATCCATTTTAATATGTACCCTGTTATTCTAGCAACTTTCTAAGACTATAAGAGCAATACTTAAACTCTGTCCCTATTTTTGGGCATTTGTACACATTTCTTGGGCTAAGAGGTTGAGAGATATGAATCTTTCATGTATCTTACTAACATATTCCTTGCTTTTATGCCTCTAATATCCGTACATAATCATATCCATTTTTATTGTATCTACCTTTGTTATATCTTCAAAAATTTTTCTTTGCATAACCTTGGTAACCATTTGAAATGTTGGAACCTGCTAGACTGAGTCCCAAAATACGGTGACTGAGTGGTTGAAAGACTAATGTTACATATACTAAGCCCAAGATTCAATTTCTCAGAATATTCCCTTTACTGTGAGGTTTGGCAATGTCAGAGTTGGTATACATAAGTTCACAGGTTGTGGGGGGCTTGCTTCCCATACATGGGGCATATCTGAGGTTTGTCCCCAGAAAAAGAAGTTTTAAAGAGAATGCTTTTCAGCGCTCACTCTTCCCCTGTCTTTTTGGTCCTTTTCTTTACTCCTTTTCATCCCTCAGCAGTTTGCAAGCTGATATTTTGCAGGGAGCAGGGTGTCCTCCTCAGGTATCAATGACTGTCTTTGAGGGGAGAGGGCACCAGTGTACACCCCCGGGGGTGGCCCCGTGTGGCCAGAGGGGAGGGCATAGTGTGCCCCTGCCAGAACAACACCCTCTCCCTCACGGGGAGTCTGTCACTTCTGGGGCTTGTGGCAGACCACCCCACTGAGCTGGGTGCCCACTCCACAGCCTTCCCCTCAGGGTGGCAGAGGAGAGCCTGTGCATCTCCCCATGTGGTTAGGATATCCATCCTTCTGCTGCCTGGAGGTGAGTGATATGGATGCCATCCCACCTCTCACTCACCCTCTCTCCCCCCGGTAGTTGTGTGCTCAGTCCCACCGGCCTCTGCCGAGATGGGTGGAGAGAGAGAGAGAGAGAGAGAGAGAGACAGGGCAGCAGATCGAGGAGAGGTGGTACCCGTGGATGCCCATAACTTTTCCTACAATTTCAGTATCTGACTACATTTAAAAAAAAAAACATGTTCTGCAGTTTCTTCTTCTTTGCCCCAATATATACATATTCTTTCACTTATTTTAAATGGCACATTTCATTTTACTGGTAATTTATTAATCACCAGCCTCTATAAAAAAAAATCTTGACATTCCACTTGTTTTGTACACCATGCATTTCTTACTTTTATAGTTTTCATTTTTTCCATTTGTTAAATCTTTCCATATTAACATAATAATATTGTATCATTATATTCTTATATGACACTTTCTCTCATTTCTGATTTCCTAAATTCTGATTTCCCATAAAAGTATATTTTCATAATATCTTAAATCCTCATTTATACATGTTTTGTTTCTTTTACATTTCTTTAGCATTACCCCAAAACATTCATATTTATATTTCATTTTTTGAATTTTGTTCATTTATCCAATTTAACACTCTATGAGGCAGCATATATGATTGGATTGATTAATGCTAACCCTCCATCTTCCATACCCATATATAGAATTTCTCTTATCACTAGATTCACTCGAGTCCCATATAAATGAGAAAGTGACTTGTAATATTTCTTTTTTCATATATTACTGTTAACATATACATACTTACAAAATAAGTTATCTTTCCCCATTTAAACTTAGTTAACTAAATGAACCTGTTTCCTAAATGATAGCTTATATGTTTTCCAGTAACCCCCAAAGTTCCTTTATTTTGGCTGTTCTCCTTTTCCCTTGCTCTTCACTTACATTTTACTTCCAAATTTTATACCTAGTGCAAAAATCTCATTAACTGAAAAATATAAACCTTTTATCTTTACTATATCATCCTGTCCTTTGATTTTATCTTTATTTAAATCCATGCCTATTGCTTTTAGACATTTATACATGTAAGATACATTATTTTGTCCAAACATTATTTCTTGTAAAGCCGCAGTGGTACAGCAGTAGCATTGCTGCCACACAGCAAGAGGTTCTCCTGTTCGATTCTTGGCTGGAGTGCCTTCTGTGTGGAGCCTGTATGTCCTCCCCGCGGTCGAGTGGCAGTCGAAAGGCATGCGTAAATGGGCATGCCTTCGTTGAAGATCGGGCTGGCAACTCGGCACCATAAAAATTTACTGCCAATCATTAGCGGACTGGAGTTTCGCTGTAGCGACCCCTTCCCGGGAAAGGCCGAAAAGACAAACAACATTATAATATCATCTGCATAAGTGTTGGCATAATTGGAATTTTTATCCTCTCATTTGTTATATAATTTGCATCTTTCATTTTCTTATTTACTTCTTTAACTAAGGCATTCATAAATAAAGCAAATAAAATACTACAAATTGGACATCTTTGTCTTATGCCATACTTTATATCTATTTCATTACTCAAACATCCATTTACTGAAGTTCTTACTTTATTCTTTTCATGTGCTGAATAACATGCATTCTTAAGTTTTCTAGTGATATTATATTCTTTCTTAATAACCCACAAAAATTCATGCAGTTTGATATCCAATGCTTTATTTAAGCCTTCTTTCATAAGTTTAACTTTCTCCTTTCTATTTATCCTCAATTTCCCTAACTATCAATAGTAATTCCTGCCATCCTTTTCTTTTTAAACTATATATGCTATCTTCCATAATGTTTTCATTTCACTTTCCATTGTCTTCTGAATTATCTTCATAAAAATATTATAGTCGGCATTGTAGGTACTATTGGTCTTTAGTTTTTAATTTAATTTTTTTTATTCCTTATAAATTTAAATATCCTGTTACATACATCTTAATACATAAAACCTTCATTTAACCATTCATTAAAAGCTTTTAAAAATTAAGTTCTTATACATTTAGGTTCATAGGTAGGTACTAGGGTATCGGCCCTGGGGCCTATACAAGCCCAGCCAAAAAGGTACCCTGGCTTTAACCACCCAAGAAAAAAAATTTCCTGTGCCACTGTCAAGCAGAGCCACAGAGGTGATCCCAGGGGCGAATTTCCTATTTCCCATCCAATCATCAAGATTTTTCTTGATATTCTAGTCCATCTGGTCCTTCAGCTGATTGTATCTTAACTTCTCCAAGCACCTTATCTAATTCATATAAAGAAATATCCTTTTCTAACTCTTTATTATATTGCTCTGATAATCTTTTAACACTACATATTTCCCTTGTTCTTTCTATCTTGAAACATTTTCTTTACATAATTTACTAAAATATGAATACTCTATTCCTGGGATCTTTTTTTTTCCCTCTCGCATCTTTCATCTCTCACATTACGCTACTATCTTTCTTAACTAAGCTGATATTTCTTCTGTTTTACCTTGTAAAATATCTTTGCTTAACTAATGATTCTATAATTTCGCTTGATTTATGTTGTAATTTCTCCATTCTTTCACAAAATACTCCCTGTTATTCCTTTACCCTATAATGCATCTATACACATTCTACCATATTTTCCTTTTTCTACTTTTCTTATATCTGTCTGTCTTTCCCCCAAAAAACTTTTTTATAATATTCCTTGGAAAAACACCACTTATACAAGATTTTATAAAATACACTTGTGATGATGTGGCCTTTCCATAATTGTGGTATTTTCATACCATTTTCTCTCCATACTCTCCAATTTATCATTTTACCATCCTTATATACTGTTTATTCACCTTTAACTCTATTCACATGGCTAAATGAGCTGAAAAATCTGTTACAATTGTCTCTTCTTCAGTAATATTCAGTTATTCTGATACAATGAAGTAATGTATTTCAGTGTTATATGCACCCCATCTATATGTCCATGAATTATTATTACAAATCTTTAACTACATTTTATAACTTCTAACATTTTTAACAGTATTCCCTATCTTATTTCTTTTTCTTTTCCCCCTTCAAATCACAATTGAAATCTCCTGTCAATATAATTGTCATACTTATTGCTACATAAACCAAAATTTTATGAAATAAATTTCTTTGCTTGTGACATAGGCATATAATGCTATAATTCTAAATATGTGGCTGTTCCACCTTAGGTCTAAAATAGTTAACCTTCCTTAACAATGTCATATTATTTGCTTACTTTTTACAAAGAATCAATATTATGGAACATCTTTCATTTCCTAAGTTCCAAATTGTGTCTCCTTCTCAAAGCTTTTCTGTTTGCAACCTTTCTTCCTTTGTCAGAAATCTTACATCCTCTAATGTTGTTAAATCTACATCAAACATACTACAATAATTTAAAACTCCTATTTGTCTGTGTATTTTTGATACTATTTACATTAATTGGAAGTGCTCTAGTTGTCATTTTTTCTATGTTTTAATTTCTTAGATCTTGTCAATTTCTTTATATTCACCATCTATCTTATTGTTGATTTCCTGCGTTTTTCTCTTTTATACTTATTCCTTTAAACTTTCTTTTTCTATCCTTTATTCTTTGATCAATAGAATTATTTTCCCTTTTGCTATTTTCCAATTTATACCTTCCTCTATGACATCACCTTTTTATGTTTGACTATATTGTCATATTTCTTTATATTTTATTTCCATTATGAATACATTTTCCTCTCCTGTTTCTTCTTCTTCATCTTTTTTTTTCTATTTTATCACAAATGTCCATGTTTTTTACATTTATAACACTTCAATTTGCACCATGACCTATTTCCTGTAAATATAAGCTTTCCTTTTATCATGATTACTTATTAAGTGATCATCATTCTCACAAAAAAAAAAAAAATAAAAAATTAAAAAAACATGCCTGGGTTGCCCCCATTATTTTGCACCACTCTTATTCCCTTCTACACTTATCACATTAGGAATGTGTTCATTTTTTTTTTCTTTTTCCATTTTCAGTGCAATTTAACAATCTCATCCACATAGTAACGTCCATAACATCTTTATATAATTTACTTAATCGTCTATTCAAAGTCTTTTTCACAACTTCAGTTTGATATTGTACTTGTATTTTTTTGTTCCCTGTGAAATGTTTTGAGCACATATAACTTCTATGGTTTGCAGTTCATTTTCTTTTCATACCCTCTCAGAAACTTTTCCATAGCAAAACCACTCATAAATATAACATCATAAAATGCCACCTTATGGGTAAGAATAAAAGTTCTTACCTCTTGAGCCTTCACATCAAATGGTGCCATCAAATTGTTACATATGCCATATCTGTCCATTTCTTTTTCTTCATTATTTTAAATTCTCAATAAAAATTTCCTTTGACTGTGTACATCATCTTTCTTCTGTTTTTCTGTTCTTCTCTCACTTTTTCCCTGTATATTCCTTTACTGTCTGTGCATAATGTTTCTTCTTCTTGCCTCCTTCCTTCAAAATGGATTCAGATTATTCTGTTTATATTGTATCCATTCTGTTGCCCCACAAATCATCCTTTCCACTCTCAGGTTTGCTCTGCAATATCATCTCACTCGATATATATCATCCTGCATTCCTCTTGACTGGAGGGCTGTAATTATACATCCATCATTTTGAGATTCATTCATTTCAGAAGCAGCAAACAGTTTTTAGTGAAACAACATAATTTGTTGTTGTAATGCCTCCTTCAGTGGTTTTTTAATGACCATTTCATGATTTTTAACAATGTTTACCTTTTTTTCAATTTTTCTTTGTGTAATACTCTGCCCCTTTTTAAATCTATCTGGAATTCTCTTTGACCTTTGATGCCATGTTAGGCATTCCAGCAATTCTGAGCCGAGGACTGGGTTCTTTTTTCCAACTGAAAGTATTGGTGTCCAAGTTATTGGTTTAACTTTTGACATTGGCATTCTAAATCCTTATAAAGATGATACTTATCGAAGTTCAGCAGGAAGTTCAGATAACAGCTATGTTGACATTCATGAGGCTCCATACTTTGGTGAAAGTCTACTCTAAAATGACTACCTGGCCAGTAATCATATTCTTTTTCTGCACAAGTATGTCTACTTGGCCATATAAACTGTTCTATGCTCTCCTCAACTTTACATTGTTATGAAAGTTCACTTTACCACTGTCTTATAAAATATTATTATATAAATTAAAATACTATGGGTCTTAACTCTCTTAATGCAAAACCACATTTTGATTTACCTTTATACGTTTGCATACTGACTATTCATATGTATCTTGCCAGTGTTTTTGTTTTCTCACTATTGTATGTTCAGTCGTTGTTTATTTTTTCAAATTACTGTAAAGCTCAAATAATTTATCCCATTATGTGTGTATATGTATATTGCTTTCGTTCAGTGTCTTGTGGAGCTTTTCTCTCCAGCCCTCTGCTGAAAAGTGTTTTTCCACCTAGACAGACTTTCTCTGTCAACAAAAGTAATACATGCATGCATACATAAATTAATAAATAAAGTCAAATAAAATACATTTGGGAAATCACAAATAGTATGTGTTCTGCTAGGAAATAATGATTTTTGTTTTGCTGCTGATTAATAATTTTATATATATATATATATATATATATAGAGAGAGAGAGAGAGAGAGAGAGAGATACTGATGACTGCATTACTTTTATTTTGCAGTCGCACTTATTGTTATCACTGTTAGGTCACAGCAGTGCACTGTTGTTTTTTTAATGTTTTGAGTGGCAGTATTTGCAACGATAAAGTGTTTTTTTTAAGAATGAAACTGAGGAAGTTAGTGAATTGTAGGGATGTTTTTGAAAATTACATATAAGTATGAAATTATGAATGAGCACTTTAAAGATAGTCACAAAAGCTGTCTCATATATTGCTATTGGCACACATGGGTGTGTGTATACACAAACACAGACACACTTGTTTTTGAGAAAAGAAGTGAAATTTGGTGCATTGTTCAGTTCTTCTGAATTTAAAGTGAACTGTTTTTATTTATTTAAATATAAAACAGAAAAATTAACCACATTAGTAGCCAGAAACCAAAACTGAGTACAGAAAAAGCACCACTGAGGAAACACAGCAGTTACAGATCAAAGTATCCAAAGATAAAGTAGGCAACAAATGGCAGCAGCAGGTAAAATAAATCCAAGTTTAATACATATACAAACTGGTAAGCGCTTTCACTATGGAATCATAGCTTCTTCAGTCCCTAATAAAACAGCATCTTCAATGAACATTTATATAGCAATGTCATAATACACAAACCAATCAGGAGCCAAAACTAATAAAACAATTAAATAGTTAAAGATGAGCTCACTGAAGAAGTGAACCCAGAAAAAAGAGGTAAGCATTCCTTTTTCCTTCTCCTTCTAGCTTTTAAACCCAGTTTCAAGGGTGCAAATTCATTTAAGCCTAAAAACATGTGTCCAACATTGGTCTCAACTTTTTCTCTAATAAATGGACATAGGTTCAGTAAGCCATCCCCTTCCCAGCAACTATAGGTGTAAATGGAAGATGGCTCATGTTCTTGTGAATCTTGGGTAGACCCTGAAATAATAGAACAAGAGCTAAATCAACTTTTAGGTATTTGTACAAATCATCAGGGATAGCTCCTAACTTGGCATTATAAAGCAAACCATGAACACAGTCAATGCCTTAGCTAAACATGTTCAGATGCAAGGTAATGCACATAGGTTTTCTTTTATTGTGTTAAATGTTATATATGAGTATACACACACACACACACATACACACACACACACACACACACACACACATATATATATATATATATATATATATATATATATATATATATATATGGTTCCCCTTTATCTCAAATTTCAGTATCCCGAGACAATAAAGGCGAACGACTCGCAATCCCGAAACCCAAAAGCACAAAACATACAATCATGAACATACATACACCATATAGCACACAAATCATTCTACCCACATCACACAAACTACACAACCCTATACTGCATGGCTGTGCCCCCCACTTATATATACCAAATCCAAGATCGCACAAACAGAAAAAAAATAAACAAACTCACACCCATACATTCTACAATTTCTCACACATACACCAACACATCCATCACACACACTCATACTTCCACCTCCCTACCCTAACCCACACATGCAACTTACAAATACACTCACATACACTCACTCACCTTACATTCCGGACACCATCCCAGTGAAATACTTCACATAACTTAGCATAAATGCATAAGCGTGGATTCGAGATATTTGGATTCGCACTTATGCACTTTCGCTATTTGAAGTTTCACCTTTATGGTCTTGGGATACTGAAATTCGAGATTTCAGTATTACGAGATTATAAAGGGGGACCATATATATATATATATATATATATATATATATATATATATATATATATATATATATATATATATGTGTGTGTGTGTGTTACATTAGGCAACATTGAAAATGAAACAGTGAGATGTGAATCAAGCTGGATAGCAAAACTACATTCTCATATTGGGTTAGGCTCAGTGTCACATATATCTGTCTACTTCCATGTAGCTACATTCTTAACAATGCACTCCATGTCACATTTATCTGTCTGCTCCCAAGCAACTACATCTTGTAAGAATGCATGTTTTGTCACATATGTGCATCTACTTCCATGCAGCAACATTAAGCAAGAACGCACTCTGTATCAAATATATTCAGCTACTCCCATGCAACTACATCCTGTAAAAATGTACACTGTGTCACATATTTCTACCTATGTCCATGTAGCTACATCCTGTGACATTTACACTGTGCCACTTATCTCCATCTACTCCCTTTCAGCTAAATCATGCAAAATTGAACTCAGTGTCAGCTATCTCTGTCCACTCCCATGTATCTACATCCTGTAAGAATGCTATCCAGGTCACATATTTCCATCCACTCCCATGTGGCAACATCCTGTAAGAATGCACTCCATGTCACATATATTCACCCACTCCCATGTGTCTACTTCCTGTAAGAATGCACTCATTGTCACATATCTGCATCTACTCTCATGTAGCTACATCTTGTAACAATGCATTCAGTGTCACATATGTCTGTCTAATTCCTGTAAGAATGCACATCACATATTTCCATCTACTCCCATGTAGCTACATCCTTTAGCATTGCACTCAGTATCACATATTTCCGTCCACTCCCATGCAGTCTATGTCACATATCTCTTTGCAATCCCAAGTAGCTACATCCAGTAATAATGCATTCTGTGTCAGATATCTCCACCCACTCCCATGTATTTACATCCTGTAAGAATAGTCTCTGTGTCAAATATCTCCATCCACTCCCATGTGGCAACATCTGGTAATAATGCATTCCATGTCACATATCTCAATGTACTCCCATGTAGCTAAATATTTATTTATTTAACATTTGTTTAATCAGGAAAGTCTGACTTGGAATGAGCCACTTTTCAGTGGAAACCCAGGGAGAAATGCTCCAGATGCATGTCTTTGTAATGTGGGAGGAAATTGGAGCACCTGGAGGAAACCCACATGAACACAGGGAAGACATGCAGACTCCGAACAGAAGGCACCCTAGACAAGAATCGAACCAGACAACCTCTTGCTGTGAGGAAACCATGCAAACTGCTGCACCACTGTCCCTTATCACCATCTACTTCTATGTAGCTACATCCTGTGATATTGCATTTTCTGTCACATATCCCTGTCTAATCCCATGTACCTGCATTCTACAAAACTGCACTCAGTGTCATATAGCTCCATCTATTTCCATTTAGCTACATCTGGTAACAGTGCACTCAGTGTCATATATATCAGTCTACTCCCATGTAGCTACATCCTGTAACATTACACTCAGTGTCACATATCACCTTTGACTCCCATGTAGGTAAATCCAGTAGCAATGCACTCTGTGTCACATATCTCTGTCTACTCCCACTTAGCTACATCCTGTAACAATGCGCTGTGTGTCACATATTCCCATCTAGTTACATCACAATACACTCCATGTGACATTTGTCTATCTACTCCCAAGCAACTACATCTTGTAAGAATGCACATTTTGACACATATGTGCATCTACTTCCATGAAGCTACATTAAGCAAGAATGCACTCTGTGTCAAATATGCCCATCTACTCCCATATAGCTATAACCTATAACAATACACTCTGTCACATACCTCCATCTACCCCATGTCTCTACATCCTGTCACATTGTACTCGTGTCAAATAGTTCCATCTACTGCCATGTAGCTGCAGCCTGTAACAATGCACTAAATATTTATGGAAATTGTGAGATGCTTTGAAAAACATTTGAGGCTATTTCTTTCATCCCAAGTATTACCTAAAATCGGGACATTCTGTGGCATATGGATGCCTTTAACACAGACCCTTTGAAGTAACGTGTCTTCTATCAGTCACATGTCTACAGTAATAAAATGCCCAGGCACTATTAATTACTAGTAAAGGGTGGGAAGAATGTTTATGTGCATATGCTTAAATGTGTATATGACCAGGTTTCTCTGGTCTCTCTGATCACTTGTCTGTGATCTTATGTTCTTACCAGATAGTACAGAAACAGTCACCTCTCCCAAAACAAGTGGGTTACACAAAATTATACCTTTATGAGTGCTAGCAGTGACTCCACCTTTTGTCTACATCTGAAGATATGTCTAAGTCAGTGTTTGTAAAGTGTCCTCCATTAGAGATGCAAATATATCTTGAGTAAATGGCAGTGGATAAAGTATCATGTGTAAAATTGGGTTAATAATAAACCTGAAATTCTCATGAAAGCAAATATCTCCTTGCTTAATTTTCTAGAGCAAAAAAAATTCAGATGATACAATTAACCTATCTTGGTATAAGTCTGTGCCATTTCCTGTGTCTGCCTCCATGCGATATACATTTAGGGCCTTCTTTAGTGTTAAATGTTTATTTGATGGTAACCTCTTTAGATATGCTCCTATTATACATATCATGCACAAATATGTCACTTAATGCTTAAGCTAGTCTTCTTAGAACTGATAATGCTTTGTTAATCTTCACAGGTCTGCCATCTGTCCAGATATGTTTTCATATGTGTCTTGGTCCTCTGTATAACATCTATATTATTCAGTAATTGCCAGTAGTCTTGGGTGTAAATGGTTTACTAAAAATATCTAAGTCTGCATAAACTATTTTTTCTTTCGCCTTCAATAGTGCCAGAAAATATGTGCAGCAACCAAATGTTACCCTCTGCATTATGCAACACTGATGCATTCTGGGGACCTTCAGTTTTGGAGCAGATGGATAATGAGCGTGCATATCTTAGGGTCAAGCCTGTGTTGGTAAAAGGCGTGTTTCTAATTAAGTGCTGGTGGAAGACAAAACTTAGAAAGATTGCTGAACTAGGCATGTGGAATGGCCAAGGACAAGGGGTTGTTCTAGAGCCCTTGTTTACTGGCTATGCCTCATTACTATGTCTGGGGGAAGGTTATGGCCTGGTGAAAAAGTCATAGCATGTAGGGTGGTGTATATATTACTGATAGCTGTGTTCCATGTTTCCACTTTTCCTCCCAAACCTACTGACAGCCGAGGTGGTCCCAACCCCAGGGTTAGTATTGGTGGCACTTAAATTGGGAGCAGAAGAGCAGTACCAGGCAGCTGATGGTCAGCTGGAGGCATGTCAGGGAGTAACGTTTCACACTCTCATCATAAATTGCTTATTCCTGTACAGTAACAAAAGATTCAGTGCTATCAGTACCAACTATTCAGAAACATGATGGCGAGCTGCTAGAACATTTGCCCTCAGCTGAAACAACCCTTCTTTAAATAAGATCACTGTGGTTAGAATGTGACCTAACCTAAAATACAGCAGCCTCAAACCTGATTATATTAAATTTGGGGGTGCAAAGTATAGCGGACAGTTGTTTATTAGCATTTTTAATAGTTTTGCATTATTTTCTTTTGCACTTTACTTCCTGGACATCATTAATATTAATGTACTGTCAATTATGTTATGGGCCACTTGTTTTAAAATTGTAACTATTTTAATTTTAATCTGGCTATAAAACAAGTTTGCTTTCTGGTCCTCATATTACATACTTTTGAATGCCATCCTAATGGGTCGGTTTCTTAAAGCTATTAAATGACTACTATTTTTGCCTATTCCTCCTACTTGTGAATTGTGTATGCTGGGATGGAGCTAATGAATTTAGTTTAGAGAAGGAACTTCTCTGGCTATTCCTACTATGGCTATTATCTGATACAGTAGACTCCCTCTTATTCGGTCTTTCTGGGACTGGACTTTATGCTGGATAAACGAATGTCTGGTTAATCTAAAAAAAGCATAGAAAATAGTGTTTATAGGTTGTAAATCAGATTAAAAAATGTTTATATATATATATATAGATATATATATATATATATATATATATATATATATATATATATATATATATATGTGTGTGTGTGTGTGTGTGTGTGTTGTATTGATTACCAGTGCTCTTATTTAACTTTACTTTACTTTCTGGACGAAATATGTCTCTGAGTACAGTGCGTTGTACTTTTTCCTAGAATTGACAATGAAAATTTGATTAATGGAAAAAAATCTTGACAAAAATATGGCTGGTTAAAGAGGAGTCCGGTTAAAGGGAGACCAAATAAGAGGGAGTCTACTGTATCTAGTCAATATTTTCAGCTGTACAGAGGGTGTATGATTTCAACTGTTGTAACTGGGACCCTGCATCGACTTGCCAGATAATTTAATTATCTTATTTTTGTGTTAAACAGTATTTTTATTTGCAGTGATTCCTTATACTGGGTTTTAGTTTATTATGTCATTTATTTATTGTTCAAGTTATGGTTTATATTTCCCAACGTACCAAGACACACGCGTGAGACTGTGGTGCACGGTCCTGAGTAAATGAACGATTAAACCAAACGGACCAGCACTCCAGGCAGGAGAGATAATATAAATAACTTTTTATTAGGTAGCCAAAAAACCACCTAAACAAACTGTGACATACAGACCGGTTTCGGCATAAAAAGCCTTTATCAATGTCAATATTTCTTCCCTTTATATAAATATGTTAACCAGCTTCCCATTTTGAGACCACTTAAATACCTTTTTCAAAATTGGTATAGTCCAACCATTGGTTAATCCATCAAATATGATTTAAGGGCACCATTCCACAAAAATAGAAAAAATAGAAAAAATTTCCCATGCTGCAAGATCTTTTTTCCTGTTCTTTTTAATATAATGTATCTGGCATTCTGGGCTTGGTTATACTGTACTGGAGAAAGGACTTTGTATGCACCACATATTCGAGTGGATTTTCTCATGTGCTCTGTTCAGTGTTGCGACTCTCCCTCTTTATTTTCAGTTCTCTCCTACAATTCTAGGAAAACCATACTGCCTACTGCCTGGTACTTGGGGAATGGCTTACAATTTAATCTATATGTGCAGGTTTCCCATTGTTGTTAGGATACAAAGAACCTTTTATTCCATAATTTCATCAGTACTGTACTAGGAAGCTTTCGGTTGCCTTTGTTTCAGTCTGTAATGCACCACCACTGAGAATTATTATTTCTTCATAGGATGAAGGCCATTTTATGAATCTGGCTTCATCATTTCCTGATCATTATTCTCTCCATGGCTTGTCACTCATTACTGTGCATTACAAATTCAGCAGATTGGGAGTGTTACCTTTCTTTTGTTCTACTCACTTTCTTTTGATCTAAAAGCAGTATTATTAGATGATTCAGTAAATATTTCTGTCTCTTTTTATGCTGTTTTTGCAATATAGTTAAAGATTTATTATTAGTTATGTCAAACTGCCTTGTATGACTATACATTATAAGGACCACCTGAATGGATATCTTATACTTTATATGTGTTTGGGATCTTAATTTTCAGTGATATTTGATGGTGAAAATTTTTATATAAATTTGTTTAGAATGATTGTGCATCAGTTTGTCTTAATTTAGTTTTGCCGTTTTAAACAACAATATGTATTCTCTTCTACAATGTTTAAACTTTGAAATTCTCTTCAGAATAACTTATGTGTCTTTGATTTTGCAATTACTATATTAACTATGCTAACAAAGCTATACCCTTTTACAACAATTTAACAAGTTAATTATTTGCAAAAATTAATTCTTATTATGTACATAGCAGTTATTCATTTGTAGCCATGGGCGTTCACTGTAAAAGGGCAATTGCCCAGTTGGACTATCCCGGTCAACAAACAAACAAATAAATAAATAAATACATTTTGCTGATAAAATTCTTCTTTGACTTTTTAGCAATATTATTGCTATTATGCAAAAATGTTTGTTGTGTCTATTAATGTGTATTTCTTGGTATGTACAAAATGTCCAGTTTTGCTGTGTAACCAGGTACCCTAGTGTAATCAAAGTAATTAATGTAATTTTGCTAACTCTCTCTGGAGCTTTACTCCCTAGGCCTCCTCTGAAAATAGCCACCCACCCAGTCAGACGTTCCTGGTAAACAAATGTCAAATGAATATTTATTTTACCTGTTGTTGAGAATCACCTTAATGTTACTTCCTCTATGATCATGCTTTTATATCATTCCATTTATATAAGCATTCCTCTTTTTATAAATCTTTTACACCTACTTTTCCCAGTATTTCTATTTACTTTATGATTATTTAATATGCATGACCTGTTAGAAAGTAGTACTGTTTAGAGTTAAAGGTCAGGGTTGGGACAAGGGTAGGAATTTTTTTTTATGCATGTCAATCCATTAACAATGATTCAGGCAAATAAAGTGGCATCAAACGAAATTTACAGAAACTACTTTTGGTGAACCATGAAGGAAGATTTTTTTGCAGAGGTAGTGAGCACCTCCTACACCCTCCATTTAGGGGACACACTTCCTGACCACCATGATCTTATTTATACTAACTCCAAGGTTATACAACAGTAGAAAAAAATAAAACTCCACTATTGCTAGAATCAGTTTTGGTGATCTGACCTCAGATTTCTTGCCTTTGTCTAAATCTCTATTGATGGTTCAGTTCACTCCCATTTTTTTGTTTCTTAATCTGTTTAGTCTTGACAGAAGGGTTATTGGGTTCCGCCCAATGGTGATATATAATTTGGATTAGAGTTTCTCCTTGACTTACTGCTGTATCTTGATCAGGTTTGGTGTACTTTTTAATGTCATGTCAGTTTAGAATAACGTATTATATCCATCATGAGCCACATGGTGACCTGACACTTTTCTTGGAGATCTGGTCAGATGGTAATTTTAGACCCCATTTACATGTATTTATATCTCTTGGTTCTCTGTGTTATCTTCAGCCAAAAGAAGGGTAGCATTGGGAGTGATATAACTTTTTCTTGTTCATCAGTGCTTGAGGTACCATTGTGATGTCCCTCCTCTGGGCAAGTGATCAAGGAGTCTCAATCCTCACCACAAACATTGGTGAGGGACGTTCACTTGAAACAAAAATGGATATACACAGTATTTTCAGATCCAGCATCTTTGCAACAAGCACAGTTTCCCTTAAGAGCACACAGGAAGCACACTCAGTTCTGGGGCTGGGTTTCCATCTCTCTCTTCAGGCCCACAAATAAGACTTCCAACTCATACATAGTTCATAGTTTAGTACAAGGCTAAATGCCTTTGTGGGCCATTTTAAGCTTAGTCAATTACCCATGTGAGAATCAAACCCTGTACCTTGCGTTTGCAAGGCAGATACCTTAATCATTATACCAACCTCCCACACAGCTGTAGAGTTGAGTCCTTAGCCAAGTGTTCCAAGCCAAGTCCTCTGTGACATCCCTAGGCTGGGCCAGTAATCAAGGAGCCTGAATCCTCAGCATTGACACTGGAGAAGGACATTCACTTGGACTGCAAATTGATATACTCACTATTTCCAAGTGCAGACTATTCTGCATCAAGCACAGTTTCCATTAAGAGCACCCAGGGAACATGCTCAGTCCAGGGGCTGTTTCTGTTTGTATCTGTCCAGACCCCAATAAGTCTCCCCACTGGCATAGCTTAGAGTTGAGTCCTTAGCTGAGGTTCCAAGCTAACTCCTCCCACACCTCTCTGTGAAACCAGTACTTTGTGTCCCTGCCCCAAGCAGTTGACACACACACAAACTTTTTGGAGATTTGATTTGCGAGCACACACACGCGCACACACACACACACACACACACACACCTGGGAAAGGCTGGCACAGATCCATCTGCTGTACCCCCTTTTGCCCAAACGGTAAAGTAAGTTATCACTGCCAGCTACGTTAAGGCTCTTATAAGGGTACCCAATTATACTGAGTGAAATTAATAATAATATCCATGGTAATGTTGACCAAGCTGCAAGGCTTTCAGGAGAGGCCACAGTTATCACCAAATAAATATGGGAAATACTCTCAAAGCTTAAATATTCTCTAAAAGAACCAGCCACAATGAAAAGTTTAAATATATTTAATAATAAATAATAAAAGAACAAGAAAATACTAAATATCTATTTACAGTAAACACCAGAGTTTCAGCACAGAATATAGTAAAAGTAACACTGATGGAAAGTTTCACACAGTTACAGAAAAACAGTATTTTTGATCTCAATATATTTTCCTGAGTAATCTAAAATAATCAGTGTTCCCTAGTTAAGTTACTTAATACCAAAGGAAAGATAATGTGTGTGAGTGGTCCTTGTTTTCAGATCCGAGACAGAATGCAAAATGCTGAGAGCAAATTCCTGCTAATATCTAAGTATTATTACAGAATGACATCACACCATTCTGGTCGTCTGACTATGTTTCCCATGCTATCACCAACATTAGAAGCTGACAGGATTTTAGCACTTATGTGTCACCATACACACTGATAGAGTTTTGCTCAGATCTCCTGGAAGTCATAAAACCATTTCAGTCTCTCTACAGGAGTTACAACCTATTCTCTAGCATAGACATTGTGTCTCTGGCTCCATTCAAAACTGTGGAGTAACATCTTTATGGCTTAACCCATAAAGTAATTTAATTTCAAGAATATTTTGCAAAGTCGTGTGGATTAAGAATAATCTTGTCACTTTCAGTATATGCTGTTACAATACATACATTTAAACAGTTACAATAATGCATGCGCGTTTATTTTATTTTCAGCAGGGCACACTGTTTATACATTTTAACACAAGCAAACATCACAAATACATTTTCAGCACAAGCATCTGTACAAATCAGTTTAATGTACAAATATTTACAAATTTCCAGCTAGCTGTGGTAGCATATGTTACAAATCCAGTGCCCTATTTCTCCTGGCATGGCTGGTAGTACCTCCTATTATCACATCCTCCACCACCCTTTCCCTGAACCTTGCTCCACTCTTTGAGATTTGATTTTCACACACACACACACACACACACACACACACACACACACACACACACACACACACACACACACATATACACACACACACACACACACACACACACACACCTGGAAAAGGCTAGCAAAGATTTAGCAGCTATGCCCCCTCTGCCCAGACTATAAGGTACATACTGCCACCAGAACACTCCAAAGCCAGCCATTATGAGTCTCTTACAAGGGTACTCAATTATACTGAGTAATACAGACAGTAGTGTTTGACCAATGCAGTAAGGCTTTCAGGAGTGGCCACAGTGTCACCAAATAAATATGAGTACTTTCAAATGTTAAAATATTCACCAATGCAGTAAGGCTTTCAGGAGTGGCCACAGTGTCACCAAATAAATATGAGTACTTTCAAATGTTAAAATATTCTCTAAAAGACCAGCCACAATGAAAAGTTTAAATATATTTAATAATAAATTATAAAATGTATTTATGTTGACATCTGTTAATCAGGCATCTCCAACTGAGTGAAAGTCGATTTTCAGTTGAGATCTGGGGAGGAAAGCCCCAAACAAATAATAATTACAAATAAAGTTACAAAAACAGTTACAACAAAGAGTAACAATAAGTACATAAGATTTTAAATACATAGAATACATCTTAGAAGTTTGATAGAATACAATACAAAAGTCATTAGAGCTATGTAGTTTAAAGAACGTGAAAATACTAAATATCTAATTACAATAAATACTAGAGTTTCAGCTACAGTAAATATTAAAAATAACACAGATGGATAGATTCACACAGATACAGTAAAAACAATACTTAACTAATCTCACTATATTTTCCTAACTGATCTAAAGAAGTACTGTCCCCTAGTTCAGTTACTAGAGCAAGGCAAGTTGATGTTGGTGAGAGATCTTCCTTCTTGTCAGGTTTCACAAACAGACCGCCATGAGACTGCTGTCTCATCTAGTATTAAAACATCATTTCAGTGCTGGCTTACAGAATGATACCACACACATCTGGTCATCTGACTTCTTGTTCCAACACTACCCCCTTTTACTAGAAACTCTACCAGAATCTAGCACATATGCATCATCATACACACGCATACAGAGCTTTGTTAAGATGTGTCATAGCATCTGGAAGCTACAAACCCATTTCAAAAACTTCCACCCTTCCAGGGTAGCAATTAGTTCACCCCTAAGCATAATACAGTAGGATTCTTAATCCTGGTTTTCACAGACATTTTGTCTCTGGCTGCAATCAGAACTGTAAGATGCAATATTTATAGCCTAAACCAGGTAATTTAATTTCAGGCTATTTTTCAAAGTTAGCTGGACTGAGATTAACCTCTTTTCTTCCAGTATCCTCTGTTACAATACAGTCATTTTAACAGCTACAATACAGTGCAACATACAGGTGTATTTCTTTTCTGTCCAGCAGGACACACACTTGGTTCATTTTTTTAACACAAGCAACTTTACAAATACATTTTCAACACAAGCACCTGTACAAATCATTTTGATATACAAATGACATATTATTCTTTGAAAAACTCCAGCTAGCTGTGTTGACACTACATCACATCATCACAATATTGACTGAATGCTAGGAGTTCAAACAGCATTCAATATATTCTTTATGGAAGAGGAGATTTCAGCATTCTCCTGATGTACTGTCCACTCAATTACTGAAGAGAATTTCTGCAAGATTTCCTCCAATTTCCTGCTGGTTCATATGTTAGTACTAGGTTAACTGCCTTTGTGGGCCATTTTAAGCCTGGCCAATTATTCAGTGTGAGCATCAAACCCTGTACCTTATGTCTGTAAGGTAAACACATTACCCATTATGCCAACCTCCCAACCACCAGTCTCGTACATGACCACTCAAGATGTTTTTTTTTTTTTAAATTTTAATCCTGTGCTACTGACACATTAAGTAAACTTGCCATAGGACTGTTCAGTCTTTTGGAAAGTTTTAACTTCACTCAGGTGGGTATCACCACTACCTCTTACATGGATAATTTTGGGACTTACCATTTCAGTTTGGTCTTGTTACCAAAGATCTGGTGGAACTGGTTTCTTGCTCTAACCATCCCCTTGTTTAGTTCAGATCCCACTGAAGCCAGCCTGTATTCAGCTGATTTGTTATGGAGATCTGATTAACATGCATTTTGGCTATTTGATGTTTATAACAGATGATCCTATAAGGTGGGAGGAGTCAGTGTTGAATACACAAATTCCCTACTTGTGGCATACATAATGATAGATTTTGGTTCAGACATTGTCACCTCAGGGAGTGTATATCATAAGTGTATGTGCTTACTTATATATTACTGCTGAAGCACTGAAATAAATATTAAAACTATTCAAACATAAGCTATTTACTGTAACAACAGCTTAGGTGTGCACACTCACAAGACAACTTGTAGGCTATATTTTATTACCCCTATTTCTGCTCTCCTCAGCATTTTTCCCTTTCTGTAAACAAAAAGACAACTATTCATCTTTAAACCACTAGATGGCAGCAGGCATCCAGGTAATACACTCCCTTGGCTGATTCTGGTCAAATTGTGCAAGCTGAGCCATTTAAATTCTGTTTGCATTCTAGGCTTTCTTTCCCAGACTAGTCCCCTGTAGTAAATTACTATAAGGCTTACAGTACAGGGTGTTCTCAGACTCTCAGAAAGCTGTGCTGCTAAAGCTTTCCCCCCTCAGCATTTTAAATCTGTTTTTTAAACATTTGCAGTTTATTTACTGACCTGTTTAGTACTGCATGACTGTTTTTTATCACCATTTTTCAGTCCTAGTGGTGGGTCCGCTCCCCTACCCCCATTCCCACCCACCCCATTACAATTTCCTTTATTCCAACCATTCTCTTCCCTTCCTGTCCCAACCTTCACTCTACAGCCACTTCCTGCCAAGACCACTGCCTCCTTAACTGCTGTCACTCTTACCCTACATTACCTTCTGAACTTCATTTTCCTACTTACTTTCCTACCCCCATACACATACCCAAATTATGCTACACCTACTTATTCCCACCTCACTCCTCTTTTTTCTCTCTGCCACAACCTCCTATCACTCCCACCTTGCTAACCCACCCCTACCTCCTATATATACAATAACTTTCCAACTACTCCCTCTTTTACTATTTCCCCAACTCTATTCAACTTCTCTACCACATGTCTACACAAACTCTCTATACTCCAGATCCTTAAACCTACTTACAAATTTAGACCAAAGCTTTATAAAATCCACTTACCTAATACTATACTCAATCTACTCCAAACAACTGACTCTGTTCTGGTGATATCCATCCCAGCCCAGGCCCCTCTTCCTCTCTCCACACCCAAACACCCCTCAACATCAATCCCACCCCTCCTCCCCATACACTTCTCACCACCTGCATCCTCACATTCGGAACACATCCCTATCTAAATACCTAACTATATATACACTTAATTACTACAGCCCCCTTAGCCTAATGAGCCTGGTCTGCAAGGCTATGGAACGTATCATCATGGAACTTATAAACAATGACACTGGTAATCTCCAAACTCTGGGCCCTACCCAGTTCGGGTTTGTAAAAGGCAGATCAAGTCTCCTAAACCTGACAGACTACTTTGAAGTGCTCACCAAAGCTGTAGATGAGGGTAAGGTGGTTCACACAGCCTATCTAGATCTCGCCAAGGGTTTAGACACCATTCCTTACTCTGGAATTATTGATAAATTCACTAAACTAGGTATAAATCCCTATGTCACAAGATGGGTTGCCAACTGGCTCACTGACAGAACCCACACTGTGAAAGTAGCAGACTCCATATCCAACTTTAGACCAGTGACAAGTGGAGTACCACAGGGTTCAGTCCTGGGTCCTCTCATGTTTGGTATCTACTTCTCTGAAGTACAGGCTAACACAGAAGGTTTTTGGCTAATGAAGTCCACAGATGACTGCAAACTAGTAGCCATAATCGAAACTACTAATGATGTGGACATCCTACAAAAGGGCCTCACTGAGACAGATGCCTGGTGTCAAAGCCTCAAGCTCAATGCCAAAAAGTGCATTGCCATCCCCTTTGGTAAAAACTCTGTACCCATGAACTACCACATAGGTGGTAGTCTACTTAACACTGAAAGTGTGATAAGAGACCTTGGGACACAGGTGGATAGTAGTCTCTCCTTTGATAATCACATTGCCACAGTAGTCAGTAAATCCTTCTACATGGCACACCTCATCACAAAAGGTTTCTCTTATAGGAAAAAAGAGGTCATTGTTCCCCTCTACTTGTCAGTCATTAGACCTATTATAGAGTACAATGCCCCTTTTGGTATGTACCTCACAAGGCATCTACAACAACTGTAAAGGCCACAGAAATACCTCACAAAGAGGATTACTGGCCTCAAACAGATGCCCTATGCAGACCATCTCAAAAGACTCCAGCTTTACTCCATCGCATATCACCTACTCAGAGGTGATCTCTGTCTAACATACAAAGCTATGTCAAACCCAGAGCTGTTAGACATGCTCCACTTAAAGAAATCCCAATCCCTTCAAGCTACATGCTCTAGGGACCTAAACCTTGTTTTCCCGCCTTCCTCGACTAGTTTAGACCAGTTTACAGGCATTGCTGTATTCTGGGCTGTGGTGTAGTTCCTGTGTTGTCCATTACCTTACTTGGATAGAAGGAAGTTTCTTTGCTCACCAGTGGGAGTGGGGAGCCTTGAGAAGCCTACCTGTCCTTGGGGGAAGTGACCTCAGCACAAGAAGCTGTAGTAATTGGTTGTTTAGGACCATTTCTAGCTCTTTTGTAGTTCACTGTTTAAAATCCGCGTTTGCACGGCTTTGCGCGGTTGTGCGCATAGCGCAGCGCCGGTTAAACAAGGTTAAACTTTTTCTGGCTCCGCCAAGTCTGCTCTTCAAATTTTCCCTTAAGGAAGCTCTACTCTTAGTATAACCAGACTACTCACTGTATTATAAGCCTAGCACTTGTTCTCAATACCTCTCTACTAAGTAAGCACTCTCGTACTAAGTAAAGCACTACATCTACTTACCACCCCTGTGAATACCCACTTCCCTTAAAAGTATACCACTCCCTTATACTGTTCTAGCATGTGAGTGGTAGATTACTGGTGTCATCTCCAGTTCAGCTGGTCAATCTGGGCATCTTGAGACAATGCTACAATTGTCTCATGTACACAGACAACCCTCTCCTCCTCCCAACAAACACAAATACATGTGAGAGATGCAACTATATAGCCAAACTGGAGGCTGAACTCTCTCAACTCAGGGCTGGCATGACCAGACAGGAGGAGATGGCAACCACACACACAACAATCCCAGTCCCACATAGACCTACCACGACTACAAACCAAACACAAAAATACAGAAAGACATACTCGGAGGCTCTAATAAAAAACTTACCAAAACAACAGAGGCTCCCAAAGCAGACATCCAAAAATCCACCACCTCAAAACAAAACACATGCAACACATACTTCAATAAATCAGTGTGTCGACCAATCGCAGCCCTTAAGGCCAAACACCTTGCCTGATACACTAGTAATAGGCGACTCCATAGTCAGACACACTGATGTCCCACTGACCAGGCTGAACTAGGAGAAGGTGACTGTGAGCTGTCTATCGGGAGCTAGGATCCGCCACATAACACACGCACTCAGGTCACTCCAAAGCAAGTACAAATATGACTCCGTCATTGTCCATGCTGGTGTGAATGACCTGAGACGTACCTCCCTGCACTACATGAAAAGAGACATAGAGGAGCTCTCCGATTATGTAGCCCAGGCTGGTATGACCCTGACCCTGAGCAGCATCTTGCCCTCACCAAGAATGATACCACAATACAAAGACAAGATGATCAGCTTTAACAATTGGCTCAAGTACTGGTGTCATTCTAAGGGGATCCAATGTCTGTCTGCCTGGGATGATATGTTGGACAAGCCACGCTGCTTCGCAAGGGATGGCTTACAACTGTCACCACTGGGCTTCTGAATATTGGCTAAGGCTCTTGCCACCCCCATAGTGCCTTTTTTAGGCAAGGCTCAAAAGACAAACCCATCTCCTTAGAAAACAAAAATGGAAAAAAAACTAAGGGTAATGCTGCTCAACGCCAGAAGTCTAAATCTCAAGATGCAGGCACTTGATGCACTCCTCAGCATGGAGAACATCGACGTCTGTGCAGTAACTGAAACCTGGTTCAAGGCTCCTGAGAGCACCCCAGCACTACCAGGCTATACCTCTTATCATGCTTTTCGGCCCCAAAACCCAGGCCGAACCACAAAGGGAGGGGGAGTGTCCATATTCATAAAGGACACCCACACCTCCAGGTTAGTAGCAACACATGAAGCATCAGAGGTCATACAGGTGCAACTAACCATAGGCAAAACTGCTATACAACTGGTAGCATGTTAAAGACCATCTTCCCAATCTCAAGAACCCCACTCAGCCTTCCTGAAGACATTGGAGGATATGAATGTATCACAAAATACCATCATACTGGGAGACTTCAACTACCCAAACATAGATTGGGTACATTATTCTAGCCCTAATACCCTAGCCCAAAGGTTCCTGGAATTCATAAATTGAAATGCACTGGAACAACTAGTCACCTCTCCCACTAGGGGAGATAATATACTAGACCTGATCATCACAAACATGGGGACAAAATGCTCCACACCGGAAGTATACCCCTCACTAGTGAGATCTGACCACAAACTAATTACCCTGGATATACATATCCCACCTCCAACCCCAGTACAAAAGACCACAGTGAAAAACTTCTCAAAAGCAGACTTCACTCTTCTTAAGACTGAGATAGTATCCTTTAAGCCCACTGTGCCAGTGGATACCACATCCCACAATGCCGAATCCTTCACAAATGCTTTCTATGGACATCTCCAAGAATGCATGGATCATGCAATCCCAAACAAATCCAAGTCCCTCTCCACCAAATGTAAGTGTCCTGTCTGGTGGACCTCAGCCATAAACAAATTGTATAACAAAAGAAGGAAGCTACTGCACGTCAGAGCGAAATCCCATGAAGGGAAGACATCTCTGATCAACATTAGCAGAAAACTACGTTCTCTCATAAAAACATCCAAGGCAAACTTTGAGAGAAAAATCGCTAAGGACACTAAAGATAACCACAAAGCCTTCTTCAGCTATGTTAGAAACCTGGGCAGAAACCCTCAGATATGCTCAGAGTTGGTTCACAACAACAAAAAATACATTGAACCCACAAATATTGCTAACATTCTGGATGACAGGTTCAGTGCAAATTTCTCGCCTCCTTCACCCCCAAAAGAAGAAATACTTATCCCAGCTGAATGTAATCTCCCTGTCATCTCAGATGTCCAAGTGAGAACCGCCTTAAACAAAGCAAAAAACACAGCATCAATGGGACCTGACGGTATCCCGGGGTGCGTGTTACGTGAACTCCAAGAGGAGCTAAACCCACACATAACAATGCTATTTACCCTTAGCCTTACTTCGGGATATGTACCTGAACACTGGCGTACAGCAACAGTGGTCCCACTCCACAAGGGGGGTGTCTCTACAGACCCTGGAAACTACCACCCCATAAGCTTAACTAGCCTGGTCTGCAAAGCTATGGAAAGAATCATTATGGAACTCATAAACAGAGACATAGGGGACCTACAGACACTTGACCCCACCCAGTTTGGCTTTGTAAAGGGCAGATCCTGCATTTTAAACCTGGTTGACTTTTTCGAAACAGTCAGTAGAGCCATTGATGAGGGCAAAGCAGTCCATACAGCATACCTGGACTTGGCTAAGGCCTTCGACACAATACCCCACTCAGGCATCATAGATAAGCTAAACAGCTTAAATGTAAACCCTTATGTCACTAGATGGGTTGCAAACTGGCTAAAGGACAGAACCCATAAAGTTAAAATCGCTGGAGCAATGTCAGACTCAAAGCCAGTCACAAGTGGTGTCCCACAGGGATCTGTCCTGGGAATCCTCTTTTTCGGCATTTATTTCTCAGATGTTAAAGCAAACATGGGAGGGCTGTGGCTGACAAAGTTCGCAGATGACTACAAACTAGGTGCCATAGTCGATACACCAGCAGACACACACATCCTACAAAAAGGCCTCACTGAAACGGACAACTGGTGCCGTAGTCACGGCCTTAAACTAAATGCCAAAAAAATGTATAGTCATCCCTTTTGGAAAAAAAAAAGTACCCACAAATTATCACATAGACAGCAACCCACTGAGTATGGAAAAAGTAATCAGAGACCTAGGGATCCAATTAGACAGTGACCTCTCATTTGACACCCACGTTGCCAAAGTGGTTAGAAAAACATTCGACCTTGCACACCTCATCATGAAGGGATTCACATCCAGATCCAAGGATGTCATTGTACCCCTATATTCCTCCCTCATCAGACCCATGATTGAGTACAATGCCCCATTTGGTATGTACCTCACCCGGCACTTGCAACAGCTGGAGAGACCACAAAAGTACCTCACCAAAAGGATCAAGGGTCTCCAACATATGTCTTATTCCAGCAGACTAAAGAAACTTCAGCTCTATTCAGTAGCATACCGCCTGCTCAGAGGTGATCTCTGCCTGACGTACAAGGCCATGTCCAATCAGGATCTGATGGACATGCTCCACCTCAAAAAATCCAAATCCATCAGGACCACGAGAGCTAAAGACTTAAACCTCGGCACAAGTATGAACAGGACATGCTGGAGGGATAGATTCATAACCCAGAGGCTTCCCATGCTTTGGAACAGGATCCCAGTTCATATTAGGCAGAGCCCCTCACTGACTCTCTTCAAGAGAAATCTTGATGAGTGGATGGGAGATCGTAAGTTTACCCCAGGGGTCACATCTGTGTCACTGCTAGACAGGGGCACAGTAAACTAATTCTATTATATAAGGGGACCTTCATTGTGTCACTACTAGACAGAGGCACAGTATTCTAGATTTATTCTGTACATTTTTGTACCATTTCATGGGGTGGCAAAAACCACATCACTATGGCTAGGCTTACAAATGCCCCAGGGCAGATAGCCTAGTACTATACTATGAAACTATGAAACTAAACCACAATAAACAGAACTTGCTGGAGGGATAGATTCCTGTTCCAGAGACTTCCCATACTCTGGAACAAACTACCTATCTATATCAAACAAAGCTCCTCATTAGCACTCTTCAAGAAAAATCTTGATGATTGGATGTGAGATAGGAAATTCACCCCAGGGATCACGTCTGTTGCTCTGCTTGACAGGGGCACAGGAAAATAATTATCTTGGGTGGTGAAAGCTAGGATACCATTTGGCTAGGTTTATATAGGCCCTAGGGCCAATAGCTTAGTACCTACCTATGAACCTATAATATTCAAAGCCTAGCAAACAAAAATCACTAACCTGCATGCATGGATAGCTCATACTACCCCTCACATTCTTTCCTTATCAGAACCTTGGCTCAAGCCACATATTACTAATGGTGAAATATTCCCACCAGGCTACAACATCTTTCACTCTGATGGAGTCCTCAAAAAAGGAGGGGGCATAGCCATCCACTACTCCAACAGCTTAAATCTCTCACCACATCCCTCCCCTATTCCTGACTTCTACCCAGCTGAACGTCTCATATTAAACTGCCACTTGAATCTTCATAAGAAATTTGCTGTTGCTTCCATCTATCTCCCACCTGGAAACAATCTGCCCATCTTAGAGAACATATTATCCTGGTTCTCTGTCACCATACCATATGAAACCCTTATCCTAGGAGATATCAACATAGACTGGTCCAAACTTACTACTGACTCTCCTCAACTCAGTATCAACCTACATTGTTTCCACCAACTTATTTCATCCCCCACTCGCTACCTTAATAACTCCTCATCTATCTCTAAAATCGACTGGATTCTTACCAACTCCCCCCACCACTACTACAACCCCACTACCTTACTAGACTCCCTAAGTGACCATCTCCCTACCTCTGTCTTAAGATACTCCTCCCAAACTCCCAAGCCCCACCTGGTTAAAGATTGCCATAAACTATCCAATTTTGATATCTCCCAATTCAACTCTATTCTTTCTAGTACAGACTGGTCCATCTTCAGACAAGTCATTCTCAATGATGCAGTAAGTATGTTCAAATAGCATCTTCCTTAATACTTTGGATTCTCTAGCTCCCTCCAGGAAGATCAGAATAAAATCTAATCATGCTCCATGGCTTACCAAGGAAACTAGGTCCCTTATGCAAAAAAGAGATAATGCTTGGAAAGCCTGGACCAAAACAAAACAAATTCCCCTACTACACAAATTTAGACAACTAAGGGACCTTACTAAAAAACTAGCTACAAATGACAAAAAGTCCTAATTTAACTCTGCTCAACTCCATAGCAAATCCAACCCCTGGTAGTCCCTCTAACCCCTCCCATTACCCAAATACATGCCCTTAGGAAACAGCTACCCTCCTCAATAAACACTTCATTGACACCATCCAGAATCTTATACCCTCTAACTCTACTTCAGTACCTACCCCTCCCAACCCTCCAGGCACAACTCCCTTTTCCTTTCACCCTGTTCCCACTTTATACATCGAATCTCTACTTTCGAAGCTCAAACCCTGCTCTCCCTCCACTGATAACCTACCTCCTTCTTTCGTCAAACTAGCTGTTGAATCGATTGCCTACCCTGTATCTATACTAATTAACAGATCAATTCTTGAATCCACCATTCCTGCCCCATGGTAATCCTTTTCACTATTCCCCTACATAAAGGTGGATACTCCACTGACCCTGCTAACTACCGACCCATTGACATTCTTTCCCCCTCTCTAAAATCCTAGAAAAATGCATTCATACACAGCTTCTCAATCACCTCCAACAGCACAACCACACTACCACACAACATGGTTTTCACCCCAACCACAGCACAACTACTGCCCTCTTCTCTTTCACTCACACTATCACCGAAGCTTTGGACAACAATATACTCATATCCTGCCTCTTCCTTGACCTTTCCAAAGCTTTTGATAGTGTCTCATATCCTTTACTCCTATCTAAACTTGCCAATCTCAACCTATTTCCCTCCTCCTTAGTCTGGTTCTCTTGCTACCTATCCGATAGGCAGCAATCTGTCAAATGGCTCTCTTCCTCCTCACCATTCCTCCATGTCTCAACTGGAGTACCTCAAGGCTCCATCTTGGGTCCCCTTCTGTTTAATGTCTTCACCAATGATCTTTTTACATCCTGCAAAGAATCCTCCCTCATTCAATATACGGATGACCCTGCTCAAACAATATCTCTTAGCTCCATACCCTATCCCAACAGGCCTTTCTATCCACTGGAAAATGGCTATCTGACAACCTACTTATCCTTAACCCAAAAAAGACCAAACTCCTACTCTTCCTCCCCCGCTCTCTTACTCAGCACAAAACCTCCTTTGCTATCAAATCTTCTAACAACACAATCATCCAACCAGATACCAACACTAAACTCCTTGGGGTCATCATTGACGACGAACTAAAACTTAACCTGCACATATTCCAATGTATAAAAAAAAACATCAGAAACTTGGACTACTGTATCGGAACAAATATTTCTATCCCCCAACTCTAGACTCACCCTAAGACAAGCACTCTTCCTCCCCTCCCTCCTATATGCCTCCCCAGTTCTCTCCAACATTCAGACCATAATCCTGAACAAACTCCAACAAACTTACCATAAAATAGCTAAATTCATAACTAACTCTCCATACAAAGCACATCACTGTATTTCACTGAATTCTCTGCAATGGCTAGAACTCCCCCAACAACTGCAGCTATCCCAATTTCAAATGTTACACTCAATTCTCTATAAACCATCACTCTGCCCATCTCTTTCATCCTTGATCTCCAACTATACTCCATCTTGGAAACTCCGTACCTTTAATCAGCAGCTACTGGACATCTACCAACCTAAAAAAACTGTAGGCAAAATACTATACAAACACTCTGTTGCCCATGCTTGGAACAAGCTTCCTGTATACATATGTTCCATCTCCCACTCCTTACACTTTTAAAATGAACTAAAAAATCACCTTAACTCTAAGACCTGCCCTGCCATGACCCAACCTAACCTCCTTACACCCATTCACTTATCTACTGCACTCCTCTACCTTGCACCACTCCTTGTAGGGTGTCATATATTGATCTCTGTCAAATGATGATGATGCACAAAAATCTATTTGTATATATTTACTGTCTCTGTATATACATATTGTATTCTGTTTTGACTTATGCCTGCTCTGTACTATGTCTTTTATGTCTGTAATGTATACGAAGTCTTTTGCTTTTGCTGTATAATCAACTTATATAATTCTCTTGTCTATTATAGCCATATAAAATTTATATATATATATATATATTTTTTTTATTCTGATGTACTGTTATTGTCTATTAATGGAGCTTTTCTCCTCGGGTCTCCTCTGAAAATGGGCCACAAGCCCAGTAGGAGCAACCTAGTTAACAAATGTCAATAAATAATAAATAAATAAATAAATATATCTCATATCTATTGTACAATGTGGGTCTTCCTTTTATTATGAGCTGCATGTTATGTATAGAATGGAATGGTGCTTGACACACGAATGGCAAAAGACTTGCCAGATGGAAGGCATGCTTCATTTGGCAGACCATTGTTCAGTAAACTAAACAAGTAGCTTCTGTAAGAAGGTACATTTCTGCCCACTGAGATCTGTACTGCACCAGATGGCAGAGCAGCATTTATTCAGATGCAGCCCAGTCTGTCTGTCCACTTTGACATTTTCTTCAATTCGGTGTCATGAAGTTGCTTAATTTTTTTGCTGATTAAGTTACACAGATCAATAAGTCAATCATCCTTAATGCTTCCATGATACACTGCAGTATTTCAATATGAGTTTTTCTGTCTTGAATGTAATTTTGTTGACTTGGAGTAATCATGGATTTTGTTTAGGTCTGTGAATGACTCACTGCGGACTGGATCTTGGACTTGTGAGGTTAGATCATGACCAGAATAAGTGCAATTATTTTTCCAGCTGTTTGACCATTATTTTCCATCTACAATGACCAAGACAATGAGCAAGTGCCCTCCTTAAGACATACAATTTTCCTTCAAGACAATGGGAAGAGCACCCTCCATCTTTAAGTGGAATGGGTACCAGATGTCTTCCTACATGACTTCCCATGAAATCAATGATCCTTGTTAGTCTTTTTTTAGATCTCAGCGCAGAATTGAGATAGCCTTCATTTAGATTGTGAGTGGCCTTCCTATGGTAAAACATCAGTAGGTATAGTCTATCCTGAGCATTGGTGATCCTTTGGCAACTTAAAATAATGAGGAACATGGCATCTTAATCAAGCAGCTAGAGCTTCCTGTGATTTAACTGGTGTTATACTTGCCTGGTTTTGGGTGGCTACGGTGGGGCAACGGTTAGGGTTGTCTCCTCACAGCAAGAGGTTCTCCAGTTCGATTCTTGGCTGGGGTTCCTTCTATGTGGAGTCTGCATGTCCTCCCTGTGGTCACAAGGGTTTCCTCCCACATTCCAAAGACATGCAGTAAGTGGACTGGGCCCTCTAAATTGGCCATAGGTGAGTGTGTGTGTGTGTGCGTGAATGGTGCAAATTAATTGCCGTGGCAGGGCTAGCCACCCGGCGGTGTAAACATTGTCTTGAGATGATTGTCACTACAGAAGTGACACCCCAACCCCATCTGCAAAATGGGAAAAGGGGTTGAGGATGGACGGATAGATGGATACTTGCCTGGTTGAACTCTTACCTCTAGTGTCACACACAGCTGGTGTTTTTTGGAATTAATTCTTCTACTAGCCTTCTGTTGACAAGTGAGATTCCACAGGGCTTGATCCTTGAAGTCACTTCTTTTAACAGTACATATATGCTGCCACTTAAGGATACCCTGTAACACACAGGTATTTGTTATTTATATATTTATTTATCTGACATTTGTTGGCTGGGTTTCTTCAGCTGGGTCAGAGCCCTTTTTCAGTGGAGACCTGGGGAGAAAAGCTCCAATATTATTACATAAAGTTAAGCTGACATGGTACATAGCTAATTATACAAAGTCTCCAATAGTGATATGCAAAATAGTGGGTTTAACGTGAGTAGCAATTAGACTCTACATATCAGCAAGCACAAGAGATACAGTGCAGAGTAAAAAGTAAAACAGATAAAATTTACATTTAGATTAAGGCAAAGTACAGTAGCCACAATCCAGAGTAGGGTAAGTAAGTATTTTTTTTCATAGTCATCCAAAAAGTATAATAATTAAAAACTTGAATTTAAGAACAAGACAAAGTGAAGTAGGTACAGAGCAGAGTAGGGTAGATTAATATAAGTTTACATCCTTAGAAGTCAGAACAGATTAAAATAGCCATAAAGGGAGAGAAGTGGGTAGGTAAGAAAGATTCTACAAGTGTGTAGGTATAAGGTAGAGAGATAAGAAAGTAGGAATGCCGAGTTGGAATTTAGAAAATTAGGAAGAAAGTTGGGTTACACAGGTGTGGGAGAAACGAGAGAGGCTGGTTGGCCGAGAGGAGAAAGGTCAGTCATGGGGTAAATAACACTGACAATGTTTATTATTGCTTAAGTGATTTTTCAGAGCCTTTCTGAATTGGTGTTTGGATCTAATGTGTCGAATGTCAAGTGGAAGTTTATTCCAGCTCTCAGCAGAGGAATAGCTGTAACGGTTTTTACCAATGTAGATCTAAGGTTTGTATATGGATATGAGATGTTGCTCAGAGCTCCGAAGTGTTCTTGCTGGGGTGTAGGAGGAGATAATAGATGAGATTCTGGGGCAGAAGGTGGGCAGGTATAGAACAGAATGAATTATCTGAAGTGGAGATAGGAGAAGGTTATGGGAGAATTCTAACCAGTTCAGTTTATGGAGTGCTGAGCAGTGATGAGAGGAGTATAGTAGTTCAGCAGCAAATTTAGCTACCTTGTTGTAGGTGGACTTTAGTTTAGAAGTAAGTGAGGTTTATAAGTTGGTAAGGATTTGAGAGCCATAGAGCAGGATTGGTAATAGGTACAGATGTGATATGGCTGTCTTAGCTTTACTGGAAAGAAAGTTTTTGTTTCTATAAAGGAATCCAAGTTTTTGGTGGGTTTTCTTAATGCAACTTAGTACATGCAGGTAAAATTTTAGCTGGTCATCAATAATGACCCCAAGTAATTTGGTATGGCTTTCCACTCTGATGGTTGTGTTATTGTGGGAAGACATGGAGAAGGATAGTTTTTGATGGTTCATTGTTTTCAGTACAAAGAGTAAGAGTTTGGTCGTCTTTGGGTTTAAGATTAGATGGTTTTGGTTGAGCCAGTTTTCAACAGAGAAGAAGGAGGTTTGTGTTGTGGTATGGAGCTCAGGGACGGTATCAGCAATGGTGATGACTGTGGAGTCATTGACATATTGTACTAGGATGACTGTGGAGTAGAGCTGGCTAATTGATTAATAAAAATATTAAACAGCAGTGGTCCCAAGATTGAAGCTTGGGGTACACCCATCTTTATAGGAAGTTTGGAGGACATAGCAGAGAGCCATTTGACAGACTGGAAACAATTGCTGAGGTAGCTAGAGAACCAGGAGATAGTAGGGGTGGATAGGTTTAGTTCAGTTAGTTTGTTATAATTGTTATAATAATAATATCCAGATGTGTGCCACCTTTACTTTGACTCCTGTGCCTGATTTCACTACTTTTAGGTTGCTTGGATTCTAACCATAATTGGATGACCTGCAATGGTGTATAACTCAATTTTTCTAGGCCCGAGGCATGCTGGATCCTACCACCATCTGTCCTTTGTGTCTTTCCCTTCCTTATTGCTTATTGGGTCCTCATGTTAATGCTTTGAACCTTGATGGCTAGTTAACTTGAACAGATACCACACTACCTGCTGTTGTCATCTTGCTCCCATCTTAAGAATATTACCCAAATTATTTCATCTTTGGACTTAGCAATGCTGGTTTATGCATTATATCATCCCATATGGGTTTGTGCAATGCTCATTTGCCTTGGGATTATGAATGGAGTCCTAGCTGAGCTAGAGTGGCTACATAATTCTGAGGCAGGCTTCTGGCTGAAAAAAACTGTTCTTACCATATTACATTTGTGCAACATGATTTGCACAGACTAACTTTCATTCCTAAGCCTGCATTTATGAGCCTGTACTTACTTTCTAGTCTGCTCAGAACCTGGGACTAGTACCTCATACCTGGGCAATTCCTCTTATGATATCAGATAAGAGTTTGCCAGTTGTTCACAGAACCTGCAATGTGATACCTGTTATTTTTTTCTCTGTTTTCCTCAAATCCTTTGAAGTCAAGCTACCTTTTCTGCTATTTCATTTATTTATTTTTTGCTGTAAAATGCCTAATTTGTGTATCTAAATGAGCAAGTAAATAAACAAGCAAGCAAGCAAATACATATACAAAGAACCTTTGCTTAAATTGTTTTTATGTCACTGCGTATGCTGTTTTTATATGACTACAGTCACAGTTATGTTTGTTCTGTGAGCCATGACTACTGTGAACAAAATCATACTTCTCAACATCTTAGAGAAAGAATCAGGACAAATGACAAGCAATAATGAGAAGCAAATATCTAAAACATTCCCACACCCCCTGCTAATTACATACACACACACACACACACACACACACATATATATATATATATATATATATAATTTACTATCAAAATGTTGAAGATTGGTTAAGCAAACGTGGAAAGTCGAGCATGAGTTTGACGACTTCCATGTTGCCAACTGTTAGGATATTGAGCTTACATATCAGCGAATACAAGTGTGCATTCGCTGATATGAACTCGATGTTCTGAGTAGAGTCACGGTATAGTGCAGATTGGGAAATGTATCCCTTTCCTCACTGTAGTGCGATCTCGGAGTTAGAATATTTAATTTGCAGGGGATATGGGGGGCATGTCCCCCTGCTAAAATGTTAATGACAGTGTAGGTGTTTAATGTACGTTTGCACCTACACTGCCATTATGTTTGAATTTCAATATAAATGTCGAATCTGTTGTTGTCAATCAAGAGTGTCAACCTTGTAACTCATTAGTATTCATACAGGATGACTTCAGTTTCAGAATATCGACTATTCATGTATATGAACGTCGATATTTTGATAGTAAACTATATATATATATATATATATATATATATATATATATATATATATATAGACAGATAGATATATCAACTCTGAGATCAGACTAGAGTGGAGAAAGGATAAATTCCCTGATCTCTACCATACTGCATTATTGTACTGAAAAAAGCCGTTATATATGATCTTTATTTTTCATCAGCGGTACCGAATTTTTTTCATTTTGACAAGCAGTTGCAGGAAACCCATCTGTTTTTACAGGACTAACAAGCATATAAATGCATTTTGTATCTCTGACAGTCATAATATATTGTTCTGAGGAATGTGCTATAATACTCTTTATGGTCACAGAGAAGTAGTAGTTTATTGTTTGGTACCTCCAGCAGCCTTCTCTACACACACACACACACACACACACACACACACACACACACACACACACACACTATATACACATATATTGATTTTTGACAACTAGCTTAAAATGCTATTCATCGCCAATTGATCAAGCACAACTTGTCTATCAGCAGCTGATCAAAAAAAAGATTAAACCTTGTTTTTTGCAGGGAGCAAACCCCATGTACCTCCAATGTGGGGGGCTGCCCCCACCACACCCATTGCTAATTAAATTTACTAACACTGAGATTGCATTATAGTAGAGGAAGTGCCATGATCCCCACTGTATTCCGATCTCACACAGAACACTGTCAGCACATTTGATCACCTGACTTTGATCAGCTGTGCCAGTGGTTTTCCAGGCTTAACAACTTGTCGGGAAAACATAATGTCCAAGAAAAAAGTCTGAAATCACATTTGACTGAAAAGCTATTGTTTCAACACTGGGTGATGTTTAGAGCTGGTATTTATGGTGTCTTTTTGATTATGGCAGTTATATGGGTAGTAATTTAGAAGGAGTTGTGAGAAATGGGTAATGACTATCCAGATTTGTAGAAATGTATGCTTGTGTGCCAGCACTGATTCACTCTGTGTGGTGTTTTCTCTTTATTCCACTGCTGCGCGACTGTGCAACTTTAGAATCTATAATTAACGGGGTGCAGCGGGAGCTTTTGACGTTCTATATTTTGTGTAGAAAGTTTTCAATGAAATAGCTTTTCAGTCAAATGCACTTTTCATTAGTTTTTTTGTATTTTGACATTTTGTGTTTCAGTCAAACATAATAGAACCATATTATATGTGTATGTTTTCAAGCTGACAAACTCAGTATGTATCAGAACCATGTTATCTCATCTTTGCATTCACTGAGAGGCATGCCTGTATTTGAGATTCTTTTGCCTACTTTTCATAAAAGCTATTGCGCTGTGCAAAGTAAAATGAAAGTGGGATTATCAAGGGGTCTTTTATAGAACATTTTTAGGAATATTTTGAACTGAGAGAGAGATTCTCATTTCAGGTTAGGGTGGCATTCATATCAAAATGGTCTTTGTAAATTGAAGAAGTGAAGCATTAAACTGGAAACAAATAAATAATTTTCAGTTCTATTCAAACTAAAATAAACAAAAGCTACTGAAAACATAAATCTGACATAGACCTAAACATAAAAACATCATCAGTCATAAACATAAACCTGGCTAAAGCTTTTGACACAATTCCTCTCAGGCACAGTAGAAAAACTAAATAAACTGAGAATAAACCACTATGTCACCCACTGGATTACCAACTGGCTCACAGACTGGATGCAGGAAATCAAAACAGGGGAATTTACATCCACAGAGAGACCACTGACCAGTGGAGTCCCCCATGGATGTGTGCTGGGACCTATCCTGTTTGGCATCAACTTTTCTGAAGTAAAAGTCAATACCAAAGGGCTCTGTCTGAATATGCTTGTAGATGACTGCAAGCTAGGATCTGTCATTGAATCCTCAAATGACTTAATCATCCTGCAGGAAGGTTTATCCTAAATAAATAACTGGTGCCAACATCATGGACTGAAACTAAATGCCAAAAAATGTACTGTTGTATCCTATGTGAAGTCATCTATCCAAGGGAACTACCTTATTAATTAATAATACGCCCATGGGAGTTGACTCAGTTATTTGGGTTTTAGGAAATTATGTGAACAGCGAACTAACTTTGGACCGACATGTGTCCATTGTTGTAAGAAAGTCCTTCTAAACTGCCCAGTTTATACACAAAGGAATCATGTCTAGATCTAGAGATGTCATTGTCCCCTTTGCTCAGCCCTCATTAGGCCAATCATTGAATATAACGCCCCCTTTGCAATGTATTTCTCCAGACATATGCAATAAAAGGAATATGCACAGAGATACGTTACTTAAAGGATACAAAGCCTAAATAACATGTCTTTCATGGACCAACTCAAAGCCTTGTCACTATACTCGGTATCCTGCAGACTGCTAAGATGTGACTTATGTTTGGCACACAAGGCATCCTCTGACCAAGTACTGATGGATTTACTGCACATTAGTAAGTCAAATAGTATCATAAATAATCTGCCTTAGGATGTAAACCTCTTCTGCAACATAAAACAGAACAGTTTAGATGGACAGGTGCATCTCACAGAGGATACCACTGCTCTGGAACAGACTCCTCATACAAATAAAACAAAATTCACCCCTATTCATATTCAAGCACAACTTAGATCAAGGGTTGAGAAATAAAACATTTACTGCCCCTTACTATTAATGGACAAAGGCAGCTCTTAAATGCTTTATCTATGGTATGATCCCAGATATTCTCATTAGAGGTAATATATAATTATCGACCATAGGATGGGTAAAGACCGTCTCTAACCAAATGAAATAGGTTAATTCAAGCACAAAAATGGAAACTGGCTGGACTTAGAATGGTCTATAAGGGCAGCTAGCCCAGTATTTACCTATGAACCTACGGGGAGATTTTGTACGTAAAAGGAATGCTTCTGGGTAAAAACTATCTTGTCATTCTTTGCATTTTTTAAAATTATATTCATTTTTTTAATTACAATTCAAGATGCAGCTGCACTTTTGTCTGCTTTCAGAAAGAGCTAAGTCCAGTGAATGTTTTACAGATAATTATGCCATTAACATTTTCTGAAACTTTCGTGAATAAACACTGGGTTATTTTGGAGATATAGGCTATAAATAATAGCCAAAAATAAACAGTATTGTGTTTGTAAAGTAGATATTTTTCAGGTTTTCTTTTTTCTGTTTTCTAAATTTCAGTGCTTGTTTGACAGGGACAGTGTTTTAGCAAGTTCATTTCTATGATGATTACTCTGGACTGAATGGTTGTCTTGCTGATTCTCTTCCATCATGTAAAATATTTCTTCTGTTGTTTCTTTTCTGTGCATAATGTCTGCCTCTTCTTGCACTGCTTTATTTTTCCCATACATCTACCAGGGACATATACTTGGTGTTTACACCTTACTAAGGTAAGTGATGGAGATAAACTCGTGTTGTCACATTTTATAGTAGGAAGGCAACAGACTGAGGTTACTGACATTTGATATTTCACTCTGCCTTACAAACTGACATATTCGGTATTTTATAATTCAGCCATATATGCGGACAGTTTATTAACACATGATCTTTTGACTTTGGTCTTTTGGCGTTACAGTTAGCAGTGCTTTCTTTGAACTACTGGACATTGAATACAAAGCCCATTACTTAATCTGCTTCCTGCTATGTTGATTGTGTGTTCTGAGTGTTAGATGCACTTTGTATAATAGTGGTTTATATGCATGTTAATACTGGTTGCCTTGACTGGTTGTCTTTTGCTCCATTAGCCTTGTGGCCCAAATCAGAACTTAAAAAAGGATCAGTTTGGACTGGTCTGCATGTAAGGGTAGCAAACACTAAGTAAGTAAGTAAACAAAGTAAATGTAGATCAAGGTATAGCCTAGGTGAGAAGGAAATTCACGTTTCCTGTTGCTGCTATGGTGGTTGTATGAATGCTAATATATATATATATATATATAAGCAAAACCACCCGGAAAGCACAAAGGTTCCAAGAATGCAGTGGCTACGAAGCAACGAATGCTAAGCTATCCTTAATTGTGTATATCACATAAACAATCGGTCCGGCTGTTGTTACAAGCCTTTAAAAGCAAGCCTTTATAGCACAAGTTTATCTGTCGGCAAAATCAAATCCGCCCAACCGGATTCAAGGTAGTAAGTGTACGAGTATAACAAATATATACAAACTCCACTTGATAATCCAGCATAGGAACGACACTGCTACGATAAACTAAAACAATCCAATTTATTAGTAAGCGCTTTCACGGCAACCAAAAGAGCCGCTTCATCAGACCAACTGTGCGCTAACAAAGCGCCAAATTTAAAAACAAGAAAATGACTCTCATCCAATGAGACAATGCATCAAAGTTAAAGTGCCCATGCCCTCAATATTAAATTCTAATTAATATTAATTATAAATAATTAATTTATAAAAAATAAAAATAATAAATAACAAATTAATTAATAAATAAATTAATATTAATTCTAATTAGAATTTAATATTGAGGGCATGGGCACTTTAACTTTGATGCATTGTCTCATTGGATGAGAGTCATTTTCTTGTTTTTAAATTTGGCGCTTTGTTAGCGCACAGTTGGTCTGATGAAGCGGCTCTTTTGGTTGCCGTGAAAGCGCTTACTAATAAATTGGATTGTTTTAGTTTATCGTAGCAGTGTCGTTCCTATGCTGGATTATCAAGTGGAGTTTGTATATATTTGTTATACTCGTACACTTACTACCTTGAATCCGGTTGGGCGGATTTGATTTTGCCGACAGATAAACTTGTGCTATAAAGGCTTGCTTTTAAAGGCTTGTAACAACAGCCGGACTGATTGTTTATGTGATATACACAATTAAGGATAGCTTAGCATTCGTTGCTTCGTAGCCACTGCATTCTTGGAACCTTTGTGCTTTCCGGGTGGTTTTGCTTTATCTTTATTTTTGGAAGGGAGGATTCTACAATATATATATATATATATATATATATATATATATATATATATATATATATATGTGTCAAATGGGAAACCTGTACCACCCTAACCCAGTCCCTTTATGCATCACAGTCCTAAACTGTGGGTTGCAGTTTAGATATGTCTAGATTAACCGCCACCCTCCCTGGGGTGCCTCTGTTTTACATCCTCAGGGTTCCTACTGCATTTTACCTGTCTAAGAGGTATGATTGTTCAAGAATTATTAAACATCAAAAATGTTGCCAGTTTCTTATAAACTTATGTGGTGTTCGTCACCTCACCCACTAGATATAATACAACTAATGACAAGCACTCCACCCTAGACTGGATAAAGATCTCTGCATGAAAATATATGCTGGAGAGTGAGAAAACATTTGTAAAGCAGACCAGGTAATCTGAATATAAAATAATTGATTTACATTGGAACTAGGAAGTTAATAAATAAGATCCCAAGGCCCTAACTGGCAGAAACTACTGGTATTGTACTTCTGTTGAGCTTGCCTTGTAAATTTTGACTGTAACTAGACGAGGTTGCCTGGTAAATTTTTGAATGTATAAAAGTTTTGCTGTTAGGACAATTTGTTGTCTTGTGAAAGGATATCATGAGGTTGCCAAATAAGTGCAGCTGAGTTATGAAAAGTAAGTGATTTAAAGTGCCAGAGACTGTTTTTTAAGGTAAACAAAACCTGTTCTTGGTGGTGTTGGTAAGAGAAGGATTTATTACGTGGCTCTGTGGCCTGATTATGAAGGGGTAGGAAGAGATGGATTTATTACTCTGATCCACGTAATGATTAGGAAGGGGTAAGGAGAAAAGGATTTATTACTGGGATCCATGTAATGATTAGGAAGGGGTAAGGAGAGAAGGATTTATTACTGGGATCCACGTAATGATTAGGAAGGAGTAAGGAGAGAAGGATTTATTACTTGATTATGAAGAGGTGGGAAAGTGTTAGAAAATAAGGATTAAAATTGTTTGTTTGCATCAATTTCGATCAAGGAAAGTGAAGTCTAGCATTCTGAAGGATTAGATCACCAGTCTGGAAAGATACAATGCTTGACTCACTCTAGCTGCAGGAAATCTGGCAGTTAGTGGAGAAAATTGGTGCAGGGTTTGACTCTTTCTATTTCCATTTGCTTAATGTGCATCTGTCAGCAAGTCACTGAGTCACCCTTGAGAAGGGACACTTTGTTAAGTAGGCTTATCTGGTTAACAAATAGATTTAAAACAAATCACTGACTAAACAGGTTTTGTTATAGCTTAGGGTCATGACATATTATTTTGAGAACATTACTCTTAAGATGTCATTTTGTTATATAAAGAAAAACACATTTCACCACTTATGTATGATATGTATTGTCTGCATACACACTTTTTTTTTTTGCTCTGTATGAGCCCCATTAGCTAGCTATTGTGCCCATATTATCCCATGTCAAGAAAAAGAGGCAAATAGGCAGGAGATGAGTAACACCAATATGGTTGCACCCAAAGGTGAAGTTAGTAAATAGGGGAAAGTGCATAAAAAGGCAGAAGGGTGATAGTGAGGTGGGGAGTCACAGTACAAGGAGGCAAGCAAAAGGGTAAAAAAAGGAGGTGAAAGGGAGTTAATGGAAGGGATCTAAGGAGAATGAAAGTTTCTTTAAGTACCATAGAAAGAAAGAAGGCAGTGAGAGGTGGCAAGGGTGAACAAAGATGGTAATAAAATAATGGAAAACTGAAAAACATTGGTGGTACTTGTGATGCCCCTGCACTGGCCCATTAATCAAGGAGCCTTGATCCTCACCACTGGCAACAGTGGGGAACATACACAAAGGGAGGATGATAAGTACACACGCAGTAAAGTGCAATTTCCCTTAAGAGCACACAGAGATCAGTCAGTCTGGGGCTGGTTTCTTCTTTTTTCTACCGATCCCCAGTAAGACTCCCCACTGGCACAACTACAGAGTTGAGATCTCAGCTGAGTGACCAAACTAAGATCTCCACCACCCTCTCTGTCCAACCAGTTCTTCATGTCCCTGCCCAATTAGCTGACACACACACTTTATTTGATTTGTACATACACACACACACACACACACACACACACACACACACACACACACACACACACACACACACACACACACACCTGGGAAAAGCTGGCACAGGTTTACCAGCCAGCTACTTTAAAGCCCTTAACAAATGGTGTCCAGTCCTACTGTGTAATGTTACTATTAATCCAAATTGTAGTTTGATCAAGAGCAAGGCTAGTAGGAGTGGCCCATACAGCGTCACTAAATAAATATGCATAGAGTCCCCTAGTGTAGACATCCTGACTCCTGTTGATTGAAACTGAAAGATAACATCTCTTGTTTATGGCCTGTCAGTAAAGTACTTCACTATCAGCTATTCATAAGTTTTGCAAGCTAATCTCCTGTTAAAATACATACATCTAAACAATTACAATAGTGTATAAAATTATCTCTTCAGGACACGTCTATGCAATAGGACATACAGTTCTAATATAGTGGTAACACAAGCAATTGCAGCCTGCTGATATTCACAAATGACATATAGCTATTTACAAAATTCCAGATAGCTGTCCTGGCAGTATCTCCTTCTGTCACACTTCTATGTAAATTATATTAATATTCTCAAATGACATATAATTATTTGCAAAATCCCATATAGCTGGGCTGACAATGTGACACCCTCCCCAAAAAAAAAATAACTCAAGCTAGTTTTTCAAATGATCCTGGAGAAATGTTGCTTGATTGGGTTCAGCCTATCTGGGAATACCTTACCCCATTCTCTGTCTTGAGAGCCCATCTGTGTTGGCATTACTAACTCCACTGTGGTGCTGCACTGACATATATGCCTGCAACCCAGGCTCCACCTTAGTAACTTGGCATTTTGCAGGCTGTCTCGATGTAGACATGTTAAGGGATTGTGGTCTGTAACTATAGTAAATTTCCTTCCATACAGATAAGGCTGACATTTCTGCAGTGATCACACTATGGCTAGACACTCCTTTTCTACAGTTACATAGCATTCCTCCCTGGGTTGGAGCCTATGGCTGAGATATACCACTGGGTGCTCTTCTCCCTCTGAAGAAACCTGGCTGAGTACAGCCCCCACCCCATGGTCTGAAGCATCCACCTTCACAACAAAGTCTTTGCTGTAATCCAGACCGGCTAACACAGGGGGTCATCCCAAAGCTCCTTTAAGCTTCTGGAATGACTACTCACATGCTGGGGTCCACACTAGCTTATGTGGCCTATTTTAACTCATCAGGTCTGTGAGGGAACAGCTATGGTATTATAACTGGGGACAAACTTTCTGTAGTACCCTGCTTTCCCTAAGAATGAAACTTTCTGTAGTACCCTGCTTTCCCTAAGAATGCCCACACCTGCTTTTTGGTAACAGGGACAGGCCATGCCTGAATGGCTTCCACTTTGGTAGGTTCTGGCCTGATCTTACCACTCTATATCACAGGTAGGAGACCTCTGCCATACCCACCTGACATTTGCTGGGCTTAATGGTCAACACTGCCCTCTGTAGTCTGCCCAGCACCTCCCCGACATGCTGAAGGTGGTCTTGCTAGGAATGGCTATAGATGGTAATATCATTCAGGTAAGCAAGGGCAAACCTCCCAGTTCCTGATAGGATATGATCTACCAGCCTTTGGATAGTTGCTGGGGCATTTTATATCCCAAAGGGCATCTTCACGAACTCGTACAACCCGAAAGGAGTCATAAAGGCTGACCTCTTTCTAGCGCTGGGAGTCAATGGCACCAGGCAGTAACCCTTGGTAAGATCAATAGTGGTAAGATACTTAGCCCCACATGGCTGCTCTAGGGCTTTATCTGTCCTAGGCATGGGGTAAGTATCTGACTCTGAGTGTCTATTTAATTTCCTGTAGTCCATACAGAATACTTCCTCAGAGTTTGTTTGACTCTCTCAGGCACCCTATAATGGGCCTGCTTAATAGGCCTTTGGGTTCCTGTATCCACATGGTGCTGCATCAGGTGGGTTCACCCTGATTTCCCAGTGAACTTGTCACCAAACTCTTGTAACACTGCTCAGATTTCTCGAACCTGTGTAGGGGATAGCTGCTGGGACATTGCTACCCCTTCCACTGAGGTGTCAATCCGAGCCTCACTAAAGAGATAAGTCACCAAACCCCCCTCAGACTCCTCCTGCCACCCACTGCAAATACTCAACCCAAGGGCCCTCCCTATCATGGGGTAAGGTTCATCATGTTAACATGGTACAATTTATGCTCCTGCCTAGCAGTTCTACCAATAGAATGGGCAAATATTTGTCCCACTCCCTCTTGAACTGGTCTGCAAATGCCTGTAGCATGGTCTTGAGTGTAAAGTTTAACCTCTCCACCAAACCATTAATCTAGGGATGGTCTTTAAGTGCTTCACCCCACAGTGCTTCCACAGACAAGTCAGCAGGTCTGACGTGAAATTGGCACCTCTGTCCGTCAGTATTTCTTTTGGGAAACCTACCCTGCTGAAAATCTCTAACAAAGCATTTGCCACCTTTTCTGCCTCAGTGGAGGACAGGGCCACTGTCTCAGGGTATCTGGTCACATACAACAGAAGTAAGAGCACTGACCGTACCACAGCTGGGAAATTTATTACAATAAATACATTTCCCAGCTGTGGTACTGTCAGTGCTCTTACTTCTGTTGCTTTTCACTTTTCACTGACAGTTTTTTGCTTAGAGAGAGGATATTTACTTTTGTATCTGGTCACATAATCTACTACTACTAGGATATAATTTTTCTCTATGGAACTTGGGATGCTCAGAGGCCCCACAACATCCAAAGCTACCCTCTGAAATGGCTTCTCAATCACAGGCAAAGGCATCAAAGGAGCTTTCACTTTGTCTCTTGCCTTGCCTAACTTTTGGCACTGCTCATAGGTCTTGCAGTACCCTGTTGCATCTCTAGAAATCCCAGGCCAATAAACGATCTGCATAATATGGCTTTTTGTATGTTTTATGCCCATATGACCTGCAAAGGGAATATCATGGGCTATGGCTAAAAGTGCCAGATGGTAGATTCTGGGCACTACCAACTGCTGTATTCTCTCACCATCTATCCCTCCCTCAAGGGTCCACTCTCTGTACAGTAACCCTTTGTCAGAGTATACAGATGCTCCATTCCCATGAGAATCCAGTGCCTCACTAGCTACCTCCCCTCAGGCCTTGCATATGTATGATCTGAGAGTTGAGCCTGTCTCAACTCTCTCTTGGCAACCCTTCCCAGCTCCCCTTCCACAGGAAGTCTGGTATTCTGTGACAGCGCTGTCTCACTGTCAGCCTGGATACTACTACTCACCTCTGCACTTGCAGTGACTCTGTCCAAGGGAACATTAGTACCCACAAGAAGCTGAGGCTCACCTTCAGACTCATTGCTACAGGGCAGCTCCCTCCCTAGAATAACCACCTCACCAGTCCTGGCTGCAAGTATGCAGTCTGTCTGGGTCTCCCCCAGGCTACCAGACTACATGCTTGTCTCCAAGCCTGAATGTGTGTAACTGCATGCACACAAGGTACTGCATTATCAAAATCATTCCCTATCAGGACATCTGCAGGGATATCCTCAAACACACCTACTTGCTGGCTTCCTTTTACACCCTCCCAGTCAAGGTAAACCCTAGCCAAAGGTATTTGGAATGGGGTCCCTCCTAAAGCTCTGACTGGTGTAGACTGTCCAAACAAGTAGTGCTCCTCTTTAACCATTGCAGGCTTCACAAGGTTTAGGTCAGAAGCTGTGTCTCTCTTAGCAGTGGCCTCTTTCCCATTTACTAAGATAGGATATATCGTCTTGTGGAAGTTTGGTACCCTTGTTGTCTTGAGACAATTTACTACTGGCATTCTGTCATTCCCACTTACTGGCTATCCCATCTTTTGTTCCGCACCTTGCCTCCATGGACATCTATATGCTACATGGCCCCACTGGTTGCATTTAAAACATTTAACCCTTGGTCTTGGACATGTACCTGGATTAGTGGCTTCCCCTGCTACTAGAAGACTTTGTTGGGGTGGTCTGGGCTGCCCACCATAGGTTTCCTTAGAACCATGAGCAGCACTAAGTATCCCTTTCCTGTGCAGTGATGCCATGCTTGCTAGGTATAGGTCTCCCTTTTTCGCCAACTCATCTGCTGTGTTACATTCTCTATCTGCTAACCAGACTCTCATGTCCTCAGGCAAAGTGATAAGGGCTTGTTTCCTCACCAAGAGGTCTGCCAGCCCTTCAAAAGTGGTGACCTGATATCCACTTACCCATCTATGAAAATAAGTGCTTAGTTCAGCAATATATTCACACACACACTTTCTTCTGCCTTGCGTCTATGCTCACAAAACTTTTTCCTATAAGCTTCAGGTGTTAAGTTAAAACATTCTAACAGACAATTTTTTACAGTATTATAATTTAAGCAATCAGTATCAGACCGTTTAGAAATAGCTGTTACAGCTTTACCATGGAGTAAGGGGGTCAGGAACCGTACCCAGAGCCCTTGGTCAACATTATACTGTTTACATACCCTTTCAAACATATGAATGAAACTATCAAAATTATCTCCCTTTGTAAATTGTGGAAGAAATTTACTGACATTTGTGGCTTCTGGGGTTTGGTTACTCCCTTTCCTATTACCTCCATGATCCTGGCGAACAGTCAGCATCTCCTTCTTATGTTGCCTCTGCCTCTCATTCTCCTCAGCTTCCAGACTTCACAGTTTTTCATTTTCCTCAGCCTTCAGATGCCTCAGCTTCTCATTCCCTTCGGCCTCCAGGCATCTCAGTCTCATTACTGATTCTATTTCCAAATGTTTGGCCTTCAGTTCAAGTCTCTTTAACTCCAGATGGATTTTTAAGTCCTCTGTGTTAAGGTTGAACTGTCCATTTTCTGAGAGATGTATATTCCCAAGGCCAGTCTGTTGTCCTCCTGGTTGGTATTCTGTGATGTAGCTGTGACTAAAGCTGCAATCATTTCTGCTTTAGTCAGGTTTTCATGCACCAGTTCTTTAGCCTGGCACATCTCAGCCAACTGACTCCTTGTCAGCTTGCCGTACTCCTCTGCTGACATCCTTGCCTGCTCTCCCTGACTAAGCTAACAACAACAAAAAATAAATAAATAAAATTATTGTGATAATGAAACTCTGAATGTTCACTGTGTAGCCGATTGAGAGTACGAATACCTTCAGTGACCACTGTTTACAGGCTGGAGGAATTCAATATCCACACCACTGCAAGCCAATTAATATGTGATGTGGGTATCCCACCACTGCTACCAATTAATATGGGATGCCCCTGCACTGGCACAGTAATCAAGGAGCCTCAATCCTCACCACTGGCAACAGTGGGGAATGTACACACTGGGACGATAACAAGTATGCACACAGTAAAGTGCAATTTTGCAATTTCCCTTAAGAGCACACAGAGATCACAGTCTGGGGCTGGTTTCTCCTTCTTTCTACAGATCCCCAATAAGACTCCCCATTTGCACAGCTGTAGAGTTGAGATCTCAGATGAGTGGTCAAGGTAAGACCTCCAGCACCTTCTCTGTCCAACCAGTGCTTCGAGGCCCTGCCCAAGTAGCTGACACACACATACTTTGAGATTTGATTTATATACACACACACATGTGGAAAAGGCTGGCACAGGTTTACTAGCTATGCCCTCTTCTGCCCAGACTATAAGGTAGTTTTCACTGCCACCAGCCAGCTCCTTATCAACTACTTCAAGGCCCTTAACAAAGAGTGTCCAATCCTACCGTGTAATGTTACTATTAATCCAAATGGTAGTTTGACCAATGGGCAAGGCTATTCAGAGTGGCCCACAGTGTCACTAAATTAATATGCAAGTACTCTCAAAGCTTAAATATGTCTCAAAATATCAGCCACAAAGGTAGGATTAAATATATTTAATAATAAATGATAAAAGAACAAGACAATACTCAGTAAGTAATCAGTTACATTAGAGTTCAAAATCACAGGAAATACTTAAAACAACATTGCAGGACAGTCTCAAATAAATAAAGAAAATACCCGTTATACTTTACTATATTTCTATCTGAATCGAAAAAGAGTTACTATGCCCTAAAAACATACTTACAGAACAACAAGCAGGCCAAAGTGGTGAATGGATGTTTCCAGGTCACAGACAAAATAAAAGATGTACTGTTTCTCTCTCTCAGGGAGTTCTTAAATTAATATCAGATATTACTGCTGGGATACTTGCAGCCTGATATCACTTTTTGTCACCTGACTTCAGTTCCCAAGCTAAACCTCTACTGCAGCTGGTAGCATTTAACACCTCTCTGTGAAAATACATAGCCTTCAGATGTCTGCAACTGCTAGATGACATAAAACAATGAAACACTTACAAATAACACAGAGTGTCCCCTAGTGTAGACATCCTGTCTCCTGTTGACTGAAACTGAAGGCTAACATCTCTTGTTTATGGCCCGTCAGTAAAGTACTTCAGTCTCAACTATTCATACATTTTGCAAGCTAATCTCCTGTTAAATACATACATCTAATCAATGACAATAGTGTATAAAAATATCTCTTCAGCGCACATTTCTATGCAATAGAACATACAGTTCTAATATAGTGGTAACACAAGCAATTGAATTCTGCTGATGTTCACAAATGACATATACTATTTACAAAATTCCAGATAGCAGTCCTGGTGGTACCTCCTTCTGTCACACTTCTATATAAATCATATTAATATTCTCAAATGACATATAATTATTTACAAAATTTCGGATAGCTGGGATGATAATGTGACAGTGCCAAGTAAAAACATCACTTTGGTCCTTTACAAAGGAAAGCAAGGGAAAGGTAGGCATGCTGTGAGGAAGGAATGGAGAGCAGTGTGGTAAGAATTGTAGGTAGTTACTAGGATGAAATGAAGAGAGACAGAGAGAGGGAACTAATTTCCTTATGGGAGAATAAAGTATATGGACCAGATGTGCTTCCTCTCTGTGTCATCAAGAATTTGGTCAGAATGCCAAAATATCTCATGACCAAAGTTTTAAGGAGCTCACTGGAGCTGTGGAAGGCCCTCAGGACTGAACACACCAAATGCGGTACTTTAGTAAAAGGGGAAGAAAAACAATTTCATAGAACTGTAGACTATTAGCTTAACAGTACCTGAAAAAGTTACAGCAAGAATAGGATGGCTGGTTAGATTCATAGAGTACAATAATCTCCACAGCAAGTATCATATATTCATAGAAGGTTAGTAGGCTAATGGTCCTAGAGCCCTTACAAGCCTAGCCATATTTATCTTGAGTTGCCCCCATTGCCATTGACTAGGTGAATGAAATTCACAGAGGTAAGGGACTATGGTAGTTAATACTGACTTTATCTCTCCTGGAGAGAAATGGGTGCCACCCCAGGAGAGAATTTGTGGTCACTCATCTGTTGAGCTAGGTTGCGTTTGAAGAGGGTTAGTGAGGGGCTCTGTTTCACGTGAATTGGAAGCTTGTTCCAGAGGGGTGGCAGTCTCTGGGATATGTATCCATCTTTCCAGCATGATCTGTTCATGTCAGAGGCTAGGTTAAGATCCCTGGAGTGAGGGACCCTCATGCAGTTTGATTTATGAATGTGCAGCATTTCCATCAGGGCCATGTCAGAGACTGCCATGTAAGTCAGGCACAGGGCATCCTTTAGCAACCCATAGGAGACAGAATACAGTGACAGAGCTTTCAGTTTTTCCACATAAGACTTATTTGTGTACCTTGTATTTTTTTGGTGAGAAACCTCTCCGGGTCTGCAATTGTTGCAGGTGTCTGGTGAGGTACATGCAAAAGGGAGCATTATACTCAATTACTGGTCTGATGAAGGCCGAGTATAATGGAATTATAACATCCTTACATGTAGATTTGATGCCTTTACTTATAAAATGTACCGCATAAAAGGATTTCCTTACTATTGTGGGTATGTGGTAGTCAAGGTTCAGATTGTTATCAAGTTCTCAGATCAAGTACCACTGGGTCTACACTTAGTGGGTGCTGTCTATAATATAATTAGCAGGAATGTCAACTTTCCCAAAAGGAATAATAATGCATTTTTTGCATTTAGCATTAATCCATGGTTTTGGCACCAATCTTTTGTCTGCATTAACCATGTTTGCAGTATATTAACATTGTTGAGGAACTCAATGATTGCTCCCTTTTTTTAATCATCAGTGAACTTGGTCAGCCACAGGCCATCAAGTTTGCCTGGACTTTTGAGAAATAAATTCCAAACAGTAAGGGGCCCAACACAGAACTCTGTGGTATGGCACTGGTGACCTGTCTTTTTCTAGACATAAATTCACTCTCTTTGACAGTATGTCTCCTGTCTGTGAGTCATTTGGCTCCCCATCTGGTAATCTATCCAGCCCTCCATCCTCAATCCCTTTTTCCTAATTTGCACTTGGTGTTGGGGTGTCACTTCAACAGTGGCAATCATCTCTAGCCAAAGTTTACACTGCATATCAATCACTCACACACATACTCACACCTACAGCCAATTCAGTGTGTCCAGTCCACTTACTGCATGCCTTTGGAATGTGAGAGGAAACCAGAGCACCTGGAGGAAACCCGTGCGACCACAGGGAGGACATGTAGACTGCACAGCGAAGGCACCACAGCCGAGAATATAGGGATTAATTCCCAATTGGGTGAGTTTCTATAATACCTGAGTGGGGGTTTGTGTCAAATACCTTGGCTAGGCCAGGATAGGTAGTATGCATCGTCTTTCCCTCATCCAGGGATTTGGTGACTTTATCCCAGAAGTCAACCATGTTTAACAGGTATAATTTACCAAATCCGAACTGGGTTGGGTCCACAGTTTGGAGATTACCTGTGTCCTTGTTAATAAGGTCTTTTCCGTTTAATTTCTCCAAGTCTTTTGGGTTTCTAATACCATGACGGAAATGGACCCCATTTCTAAGTCAAAGTATGATTAAAGTTCATGAAATTAGTATTGATTCAATCTTTGGTGTTAGCCTGAAGTGCTCTTCGCAGCACCCATGATGTGCCCAGTAATGACTCCTGCAATTCATATGGAGTTACATGGATCAGTAACATGTCTAGATACGATTAAATACTTTTTTATAAGACCCATTGCTTCACTACTATTAGAAATGTCTGGGTATTCTTCCTCCACATTGCCCTCATCTCTGCCTGCAAATCCTGTAGTCACTGGGTGTAGCAATTTCAGTGATCAATGGTACTTCTTTTCATGGACTACTATATCCGTTTTGTTTCACATCTATTTTTTGAACTGTTGTAATGGGTGATCCCATGTGATATAAACTTCATAATTTTCTATAATGCTTTGTGGATCATGTCTGCAGTGCTTTTCATCTACTTCAGTATTATAATGTTTGCACAATTCCCAACGCAACAATCTTGCCACATTATTATGTCTTTCAGTATACAGCCATTCTGCCATTTGTATATCACAACTAGAAACAAGTTGTGTGACTGTTTCCAATTATGTTTTACAAAACCTACATTTGTCTGTTCCATCCACATGTTCAGTGCAGTTTGTAAACCAACATGTATGTAGTCCACTCTCTTGGGCTGCCAATATTAACCTTTCATATTTTGGTTTAAATTTACTTCTCCTTAACCTTTCCTGCATTAAATGCTGATTAACATGACATTGTTACAAGAGTTTTATATACTTGCAAATATATGTATGCATTTTCCAGATTTCTTGCCTTCTCATCTGATCCTTCACCTTATATTCTTTCTTTTGTTTTCTAGCACATTCAGTTGCTGCCTGATTTTTATCGACTTCTGGTTTGATTTCCATTCCCAATTAATGCTGATATGCTTCTGCTAAACTAAGCAGGGAAGTCATCTTAGACATATTCTCCACATATTTCAAAACTTTCACTACATTTGGGTCTTATGAGGTCATCAGATATGTATGCATTCCCACGATTGCAGATCTATAAATGTAATCAGTTTTGAGGAGGGTCCATTCCTCCTTCAGAACAGGAAATATATATATAGTCTTGGTATGTACTTATTTTTATAAATCATCTGATGAGCATGAAGAATCCTTCTTGTTTTCCTGTCCAACCTATCCAACACCTTTTGGGGCCAGTAAATCACTCCAAAACTGTAAGTTAGTGCAGGAAGAACAAATTGGTTTATAGTGTGAACTTTGTTCCTAGATGTCAATGCTGTGTTCATTATTAAGTCTTCTAAAATATTCCTTACTAAGTTTTATTTGCAATTGTTCAGGTTTTATTGTTGATCCATCATTTCCCAAATATTATACACACCCACTTACTCTAGTTATTTTATATCACATTCTTGTCCCAAACTGATGTTTTCTTGGTGTTGCAGTTTTCCTGCTTTAAAGGTTGCCTTTGCACATTTATGAAGACCAAATGACATTCTTATAGCAGCTGAAACAGTTTTGACCACTTGTAGTTGTGCTTTCATTTCCTCATCTGATAAAATGTACAGTTTTAAATCATCTACAAAAAGAAGATGAGATGTGTTTACACTTTGTTGTTATCTGGGACCTGAATTATAGCCATGATCTAATCTGTTAAGTAGACAGCTTAATGGGTTAAGGGCAAGACAAAAGAGCAGCGGTGACAGAGAGTCACCCTGGAATACCCCCCTTTGAATTTTTATCCCTGGAATAATAATTTGTCCTTTATCATGGCTTAACTGCAAAGTGGTCTGTCATTCTTTCATGGTCGCTGTAATTTAATTGATTAGTGTAGGGTGTTATCTTATATTCTTTTTAGCACTCTTTTACCCATGTCAAATGCTTTTTTGTAATCTATCCATATGATACTTAAAGTCTTCCCTTTTTTAAAGTTCTCCATTATGAATTTATTTAACAACATCTGATCCTTTGTTCCGTATGACTTTCTTTTATTACCCTTCTGTTCTGTTGCCATGATTGGGTTTTCTTCTAAATGACTATAAACACTGTTGGCGTCAATTCCAGTGTATAGTTTATATGTCGTCAGAAGGCAAGTTATTGCTCTATAGTTTTTAGGATAGTTTCCAGGTTTGCTCCTAAGTAGGAGTATTGTTTTTCCTGTTGTCAACCAGGCTGGTGTCTCTTGTGGGTGTGCATATAAATAGTTCTTACTCATGGCTAAATCTTCATGCAAAGATGTTAATACTTTCTCAGAAGTTAGTTACTTCATCTGGGCCTGGGGTTTTCCAATTAGGAGCTTTTCTTAACATTATTTTAATCTCTCTGGCCGTTACTTCATCCCACTTCATATCCCGTACATTTGAAGTTCTTATTCTTTTTTGTTTTTACTTCCTCTATCCATTTAGCATCTTTGTTATGTTCCACAGGATCTTCATTCATAGATGTTTCTCCGGAAAGTATCTGTTCCTCCTTTTCTTGGTGATGTTTCGATTCCTTTTGCCTTGTTTCCAAGTTCTCTATACATTTTTTTTGCGTAATCAATAAATTGCTTATTTTGTACTTTTCCTTTATATTTATCTGCATATCTTTTAAGTTTTTCTGCCTGTGCTGATATTTTCAGTTTATTATTTGCAATACTACACAATAAATCCTCATCTTTTCTAATAATGGGCATTGCTTTTATCATCTCTATCTTTCTGAGTATTTTTGTTGATTTGTTTCTTCTTTTATACTCTTCTAACAGTGACACTTCTTGTCTTAATTGCTTTATAGTTTTCTGTATTCAGTACTTCCATGATGGCATTTGATTTCACCCCTTCCTTTCCCTTACTACTCTGTGTTTTTGTGGTAAGACTTTATCTGTTATTAATTTATCTACATAGTAATATATCCTATTTACTTCTGTTATATCACATGAATTCCTATAGACAGTCCTAATTACTGTGTACATTTTGCTTTATCAAGCTTCTAACTTTTTGTGTTTTATTGACTTTCTGTAGTCTATTTCTTTCATTGATCTTAATATGTCTGCCCATCTCTATTAAATCAAGCAAATCTTCTCTTAAATCATTTTCTTCTAAACTGTGGGCACAATCTTTGTTCTCCATTTCCTACGGACATTCTACAGAAAGTTCCAGAGCATCTTCCTGTGCCACATTCTCATTAGTTTCATCATGCGTCATCCATTGCTCTTTCATATGAGAACTCACTGGCCTATCACTGGACAACATTGACTGTGTCAGAGTTGCCACAGTTTCCTGTTCCTTCCCCTGCTGTGCAATTCCAACTGAATGTCTGTACTGGTTTCCTATGGATGGTTCCAAAGTATCTTCATATGGCAACTCATCAGATGTTTCCTGCTGCACTGGTTTCTCCTTGATTTTGGGATCCATTTCTCTATCCTGCTGTGATATTATCGGAGTTAGATTGTCTACACTAAATCTTTCACTTCTCAGGTAATCCATAACCTCGCAAGTTCTATTTCTTTAACTTCTCCCTTACTAATCCTGTTTTCTGCTTTTCCTCTTTGCTTTCTTATTTATTGTATTGTAAAATTTTCCATGACTGGGTGCCTTTGCCTGAATTTCTCTTCATATATCTTTGTGCTGCTCTTTTTGTATTGATTAGTTTTGTTTTCTCCTTTGCATAAATATCACACCATATTAAATCTTTCTTTCCCATGTACATATTTCTTCTTCAGATGTCTCCTGCTCCTCCTGTCCTGTTTCTCCTTACTTTGGGGACTCATTGTTCGATCATGCTGTTATGTAACTTGTATTAGACTTTCTACACTAAATCCTTCACTTTGCAAGTATTCCATAAGTTCACCTTCTGTTTTTTTACCTTCTACTTTACTAATCTTCTGTTCTACATTCCCTCTTTGTGATCTTATTTTTTTATTGTGAAATGTTCCATATCTAGATGCCTTTGCCTGTATTTCTCTTTGAATATTTTTGGGGCTGCCTTTTTTATGTTGATTAATTTGGCTTTCTTTGCATAAATATTGCACCATATCAGATCTCTCTTTCTTTCCCATGTCTTTATTTCTTTTGTATACTTTTCAAAAGTCTGTAGATTTTGTTCTTTATATTTTTGTACTTCCTCAGTCACTTCATTTTTGAAACAGCCCAATGTTTCTTGGTCTATATAAAGTTTTTCATAAATCTATTGTATTAATAAATACAAATTTTTATTTGAAACTTCTGACAGTTTTTCTTGTAGCAGTACTTTTCTTTCCTCTAATTTCTCTCTTAATCATTTTGTATATCTTCTGTCTGGAAATTCTGGCCTTGTTGCATAACAGTAAAAATACATACTTTCTTATCCTGTATAGTCCACTGTATCATCTTTATGGCTCTTTTTTGGCCTATCAGTTTTTGTGATTTTTGTGGACTGCTACTTCCTTCCCCTGGGCCTGGCCTAGCCACATTGTAGGAATGTTTCCGTGTCTTGAGGATTCTACACTGTCATTTTTTCTAGTCCTGGCAGCAGTGTGCCTACCAGAATTGGGCACTTTTTTATCCTGGGTCTTGAGTACCCAGCTACCTTTTTTTTTTTTTTAACCTACTTCTGTCCATGATATATGCTATATAAGATACAGTCTATATATCAGTGTTGTCTTAGGGGGATTTTGTGAGCTAGAGGGCCCACCTCATGAAGGTACTCACCAAGACTTCAGAATGAATTGAATTCCAACAATACTACTCTCCTTTGCTTGCTGACTTATCTCTCCATTTGGATCCCATAATGATTCTTTCCGTGGCCTTGCAGATGAGGCTAGTCAAGCTTATGGGCCTAAAATTCCCAGGGTTGACTGATGATCCCCCTTTGTGAAGAGGGATTACTGTTGCTGTTCTCCATTCAGCAGGAACATAGCCAGTTCACAAGCTGTGTTTAAACAGGGATCCAAGTGGGTCAGCTAGGACATGTTTTAAGTTGTGTAAGAGGCAACCTGGGATGTTGTCTGGTCCATTGATGCCATGTTTCTGGCCTTGGAGAGTGCCAAGATGACATACTCTTTTGAGATAACAGGCTGAGTAATGGTGGGGGGTATGCTTTGGGGGATGACTGGAGATAAAGCTTGCTCTAAATCTGTCAGCCAGCAGGTTGGCTATTACCTCCGTCAGAGTATAGGTGGTACCATCCACAACCAGTTCAGTGCATAGCTGGGTATTCCATATTAGATTTCAGATGTATTTAAAGAATGCTCATCATCATGGGCTCATGATCAGAATGAACTCTAAGGCAAACCTAATTCAGTTTTTATGTGGTAGAAAGGGAGTAACAGAAGTTATGGTCTACACAGACTTTAGTATAGCCTTACGTCAGTCTTGTACAGGAGGCTGTGAACACAGGAGGGGTTGAGAATAGGCTCAACACAAAAGAACTGGATCAGGAACAAGGTGAGGGAAGTGAACTGCAGTGAGTGGATAGGTAGTTTTATTTTTTTAATTATTACTGACAGGTGTTCCACCTAGAACCACCAACAGGGTGGGTGGTGAACTGTGGGGAGTGGATAGGTATTTTTTTCGGGGGGAGGGGTGAGGAATAAAAATGTGTGTTATTGCAGCAGTTATTATGCAAAACAGTAAATCAGTATGTGCATGTTTAATGAGCATCAAACATCAACCAATAAAAGTTTCTACCTTTAAAGATAGGAAAGCAGACTACGTCCCTGTGCATTGTGTTAGTGTTTACTGAAGAATGCAGAGCTAATTACAACAAAACTGACAGAATTACAATAAGGCTGAGCCATAATTGACAATACAACTGCCATTCTAACTAATGTGAGTACAGTCATAAGGGCTAATACACTTAGCAGTCACTAAAGGTAGCTTTTCTATTTGACGTCTGGCTGCAGCTTTCGAAAAAGTTGTATAAGCTTAGAAGGTTTACTAGAATAACAAGTTTTGCATTTAAACATCGCATTTGAAGGATATGAAATATGAAACTCAAATGTCTGCCATTATTACTGACTTCAGTCCTCAATGATTTGCCAGAAAACCTCAAATTTTATGAAGAACAGACCAAAAATATGAGTGAAAAATCTGGACGTTCTATGAAATTTTAGAAAATTTAGAGGTGTGGTACCATGATTACCAAAGACTCACCAGTTAGGCCATGAAAAAAGAATATAATTTGCATAACTTATTAGCATTTCTTTTTAAAGAGTGGTGCATTATTCTGTACTACAAACATGCAAGTAAATAAATTAATAGGTGCACTGATAAAGAAGAAAGTCATTATAAAGCCTTAGGGAACTGCACTGTACACAGATTGAGAGCCACAAAGAAGTCCCTAAACTGGTTTTATATGTCTAGCTAATTTCATATAGGTAGCAAGTTACTTCAAAGCCACAAATAGTTTCACTTTACAATCCTGAAATACTGAAATATTGAAATTCAGTATCTCGAGCCTGTAAAGCCGAAAACTGAAAAACCCAAAACCGCGAAATTCAAAATCTCGACTGCTCACATACACACTCAACACACAAACAAGCACACATACACCATCCTCTCTACACTGCAAACCAACAAAACACACACAAATACAACAAAAACACACACGTGAACCGTCCCATGTGGGGGGGCTGCACTCCGCACACCCCCGCTACTTATATATACTAACTCCGAGGTCGCACTAAAAACACAAACACCACCACTACATATTCTATGCTCCCCTTGCATAAACACACATCACATACATGCAAATACCACCAATATCAACACTTACACTAACAATCTTACCTACATACCCTAATCCACATCTCAAACTGCAAACACACTCACACACACTAAAATCCCTACCCAAAACCCCTAGTAGTAAAACATCACTTACCTGAGTCTCCAGCTACATCCACATACCACACCGCACATCACAAACACAGGGAATCCCACATTACATACGCGCCTCCACAACCGCGGATTCGACATTTCCGCATTTAGCATTTCCGCATTTTGGTATTCTGCACTTTCGTGCAAGTGAAGTTTCAGCACTTCAGTCTCGAGTTACTGAAATTCGATATTTCAGCAGTTCAAGATTCTGAAGTGAAAGCATATACATATATATATATATATATGTATATATATATATATATATATATATATATATATATATATATATACACAAACACACACACACACATATATATATATATATATATATATATATATATATATATATATAGACATATACACATATACACATATACATATATATATATATATTTTTTTTTTTTTTTTTGCAGTAGCATTACAGTATTAGAAACCCAAAATATCTAGAGAAATTGAGAGAAACCATGTAATAAACAAACTAAAAAAAATATCACATTTTACTAAAAAAATACAAATATACAAAACAGAGCAAGCAAGAAAAGTGGAGTTTCAGCTGCAACTAACAAATAAATAAGAAAAATCTTTGTATAAATAATCCATTGAGAGCTTAGAGAGAGTGTGTATGCAAATAGTTGTTGGTGAATAGAGTGCGAGTTGTAAAAGTGAACCTGTAGCTCGGAATCAGTTACATGTTTTCCTTCACTAGACGGGAATATGAAGGAAATTCTTGAACATTTTAAGACTACTGAGTTGTCTGACAACGTCAGGGAGGCATTTCCAGCAAGCAGGGGCAAATTTGAAGAAAGGGTCTTTCACAGTCGGCAAGGGTAAAGGTGGGTCTGTGTAGCTGCAAAGCTTAATAGTTATAGAGGGAATCAGAAGGGATTTTTGTGGACAATTTATTAAGAAGAGGGAGAGGGTATCTTCCATGCAAATGTTTGAAAGTAAGTGTATTAAGGAGAAGAATACCCGGCACGTTTGCTCACTGTAGAATAATGGTGCTCTTTGTTGTTTGAAAGGTGAATGAAAGTATTTTTAGCAGATTAGCTCTGAGACATATTTTGTGTAGAGAGAAGAACTGTGATTAGTGGTCCATAGAACACATTTATGGCAAAGACACATCTGGATTCAACAGTTAGCGAATTACTGATTTTATATAATATTCTTAAGTGAACAAGTACTTTGTGAAATTGAGAGTGAGAGTGTTTGTGAAAGATGACAATAATGATAGTCAAAAGGTGGACACTGATAATTTTGCTCTTTGACAAGGAAAGGGGAATACTTCATGGACTGGTAATAAAAACATATTGGGCCAGATTCAGGAAGGCTTACACGGAGTTCAAGAGTAGTGTAAGCCTCCGTGTAAGCCTCCCGATTCAGGTACAGCCCAAACCTCCGTGTAAGAGACAGCTAACACGTCTCTTACACGGACTGGGCGTGGAAATGCTCAATACCTCATTTGCAGCTCCAAGATATGCAAATGAGGTATTTGAGCGATCCACGAAGCAGAAACCAGTCCGTGTAACGGACGTGTTAGCTGCAGAAATGTACTCAGCTGACAACTGAGTACATTTCTGCAAAATCAAAAACGGAGCTATGTCAGCTCCAAATAAAGGGTGCATATGTGTCATTAAGCATGCCAATGGCCAAATATGTGGCCATTGGCATGAAAAGTGTTGCAAAAATAAGTTATTTAACTTTTTTTTTTCACGGGATTTTTGTGTTTAACTGCAGCGCACACCTGCGCAAACGGGGTGCGCTACTTAAAACTGAAAACCGAAGCTTATAAGCCCACAATTGTGGGATTTATGTATTACATGGAATGTCAATGGAGGGACTTGCAGACTAAATACAACATGGCCTCCGTTCAGTGGTTGTCAAGGGAAGCTCCGTGTAAGATATGTAACTAAGCATTACTAGGCAATCCTATGTAAATGAGGGTTACAATACTGAATCACACTGCCACATAGGTAATGAGCACTTTCTGAGTAGTGTAAGAGTTAGAGAAGGGGGAGGAACAGAGTAAGAGGTAGGTGACATCACGGGGGGAAGGATAGAAAGAAATGTACCAGATTGGAGGGCAATGTAAGGTAACAGATGACAGACAGACATCAGGGAGGGAGGTGTGTCCCAACAGAACACTAGGAAAGTCAAGAAATTGAGGGTATACGCTATCCCTACACTCAAAGTTTCTTGATATACGTGCATCTTGCAGCGCCTGCGTGTAAGGCAGGTTCAACATGTGGGAGCGTGTTGCAAACTGTTTACAACGGTTTGCGCGGGCGTGCACGTGTGTAAGGCAGTGTGCGTGTTTTAGCATGAATCAGCCTAGCTAACACCGTGTAAGGATGTGTGCGCGCGTGTAACACCGTGTAGGGATGTGTACGCGCGTTTAAGTGACTGTGAGCGTGTTTAAGCTGGTGTGCACATTGCTCCCCCTCAGGAAACAGAGAGGAAACAGGAAACAACCAAAATACAGGGAAACTGCCAGGGAATACTGCTGGAGTTAATTGGTGGAAACAATTACAAGCAGGCAATTACACAGGCAGACTAGAAGCCCAGCCCAGCACTTAAAACACAACAAAGAGCAGTGAAGGCTGTTTCTCACAAGAGATACTGCCAGAAACTAAGCTATCAGAATTGAAAACTGAAAAAAAGCTGAACTCAGAGCAGAAATGCTAGGGGCTGCCATGGCTATTATAATCAGGCATAGGCGAATTGCTGAGGGTGGTGACAATGCAGACGCTGACAGACAACCCAGAGTGAGGAGAAGGAGAAGAGTATACAGGCCCAGGGTCACCTACCATGGGTTACATGAGCTGGAGATAGTAGAGCTATAGAGTGGACAGAGAGCTCCTGCAGCAGATTGTTGAGCTGTGCAGGCCACACCTCACACACAGAACCAACAGAGGGGAACCCATCCCAGTGGAAACCAAGGTATGTGTTGGCCTAAGAATACTAGCAACAGGTACCTTCCAGAGACCAACTGGCGATATGATGGGGATATCACAGGCATCAGCCTCCAGGGTACTGCACCAGTTCCTGGATGCCATGTCACCACATGTCAGTGATCATATATATGTCCCTAATGACCGTGATGTTGTGGCCAGCAATATGCGTCTCTTCCAGCAAATAGTGGGATACCCTGAGGTGCTGGGTGCAATAGACTGCACGCACATACGCATCAAAGCACCAGCCGGTGAGCGGGGTAGAGTCTACATTAACCGCAAGGGATACCCCTCCATCAACTGCCAGGTCGTGTGTGATGCCCAGGGCATAATAATGAATGTGTGTGCTGGCTGCCCTGGGAGCTACCACGATTCCCACATCTGGCATCTGACGAGCTGTACCAATCATTTGCCAATGGGGACTTCCCACACGGACACCTAGTGGGGATGCAGGTTATGCACTTGAGCCGTGGCTGATGACACCCATCAGAAATGCACACACACCTGAACAGGAACGCCATAATGAGGCACACGCACAAACATGTAATATCATAGAGCGTGTGTTTGGGCTGCTCAAGTCACGGTTCCGTGTCTGGACACATCTGGTGGAGCTTTGCAGTACACACCAACTACATGTACCCAAATGATCATGATATGTGCTATGCTACATAATATGATCCCATGGAAACAGCTGCAGCAGGACCAGCACAGGGCTGGGCCAAACATCCCCCACCATTGCCAAGGCCACCACAGGCAGGGGTGACTCGGAGGAGGAACAACCTGACCTTGTCCCAGTAGGCAGAAGGAGGCGTGCCCAGTATGCCCTGGCCTTGGCAAAGAGGCAACGATAGCACATACGCTTGGTCAGTAGGAACACTGGGACTGATACCCGCTCTGACTCACTCATACAGTAACAGGGATGCCTAACATGACACAACCTGCTTCCAAATGTACAGGGAGTGTAGTATGTGTATCCGACAGAGGTGGCCCTGCAGCACCACCTGAGGCATGAATGCCATGTGTTAAGTAATGTAATATCATGTACAATATGCACACCTGAGGACCCCAACTAACATCCATATCCACGCATATGACCCTCGGGAAACAGCTGCATGTCATACAGTGATGTACATGTGCAAAAACATGGAAAAAGATACAAAATGAGGGTGTCTAGCAATAAATAGCATGGATAACCACACACCCATGTTTGTACCACAACAAGAAGCAACATGGAATAGCCATGGTCAAATGGCTAAAACCGACTACTACTATATAGCCTGCTGCAGACCACTGTCCTAATAGCAGGAACTGCCCCAGGCCTATGTCCATAGGTTCATACTAGGCTATCTGCCCTAGGGCATTAATAAGCCTAGCCCAGAGTTTTGTGGCTTCTGCCACCCCTGCAAGTTGATGGATAATATGCCCATTATTTTGCTGTGCCTCTGTCAAGCAGTGATACTGAGGTTATCCCTGGGGTATACCTGCAATCTCCCATCCATTGGTCAAGATCTCACTTGAACAAAGCCAGTGAGGTGCTCAGCCCCACATGTACCAGGATGTTGTTCCACAGCATATGGACTCTCTGGGTGATGAATCTGTCCCTCCAGCACATCCTATTAATATCTGTGTTGAGGTTTAGGTCTCCTGCCCTTGTAGTTCTGATGGATGTAGAGGTCTTGAGGTGAAGCATGTTCATAAATTCTGGGTTGGACATAGCCTTGTATGTCAGGCACAGGTCACCTCTGAGCAGTCAGTAAGTGACTGAATACAGCTGGAATTCCTTCAGTCGGGCAGCATAAGAAATATGTTTGAGACCCTTTCACCTCCTGTCGAGGAATTTGTGGGCCCATCCAATCTGAATGGGGCAGTGTATGCAATCATTGGTGTGATGAGTACAGGGAACGATGACCTCCCTTGATCTAGATGTGAATCACTGCATGATGAGGTGGCCAATGTAGAAGGCCTTCCAAACTACCCTGGCAATGTGAGTGTCAAGCAAAGGTCACTGTCAACCTGGGTGCCCAGGTCCCTGATAACCCACGTTGTGCTTAGAGGATTGCCACCTAGATGGGAAGTAGTGGTAACCTTGTTCTTCCTGAAGGGTATGGCTATGCATTGTTTAGTGTTTAATGTAAGGCCATGGCCGTGGCACCAGTTATCTGTGTCTATGAGACCCTTCTGAAGGATGTCTGTGTCAGATGGGTTTCCAGCTATGCTTCCCAGTTTGCAGTCATCTTCAAACTTTGTCAGCCATAATCCTCCTGTGTTTGCTCGTACTTCTGAAAAGTAGATACTGAACAAATGTGGGCCCAGGACTGAGCCCTGTGGGACACCACTTGTGACAGCTCTGGAGTGTGGACTGGCACCAGCAACTTTGACCCTGTGTGTTCCGTCACTTAGCCAGTTTGCAACCCATGCTGTGATGTATGGGTTCACAATTAAGCTGGTGATGTTTTCAATGATACCTGAGTGGGGTATTGTGTCGAAAGCCTTTGCCAGGTCAAGGTAGGCTGTGTGGACTGCCTTGCCCACGACAATGGCCTGGGTGAGTGTTTTGAAAAAGTCAACCAAGTTTAAAAGGCATGATCTGCCCTTGACAAAGCCAAACTGGATTGGATCCAATGTCTGCAAGTCCCCTATGTCTTCATTTAGAATTCCCATTATGATCCTCTCCATAGCTTAGCAAAACAGGCTTGTCAAGCTGATGGGATGGTAGTTTCTGGGGTTGGTGGAGGCACCTCCTTTGTGAAGTGGGTCCACCATTGCTGTATGCCACTCCTTGGGAACATATCCTGAGGTGAGGCTAAGATTAAACAGCTGCCCTAACTGCGGGTGTAATTACTCATTGAGTTCATGGAGCACACAACTGGGGACACCATCTGGTCCCATGGATAAAGTGTTTTCTGCCTTGGATTGAGCAGTTCCCACCCCAGCAGTGGAGATGTTTGGGGGCTACAATCCTCTGGTGTACATACCCCCCCCAGTTGGGGGGGGAATCTGCACTGAACCTGTCAGCCAGTATGTTGCCAATGTCTGTAGGTGCAGTGATATCAACATTATTCTGAACTAAGTCTGAGCATATCTGGGAGTTTCCTCCCAGGTTTCAAACATAGGTAAAAAGGCCTCATGATTGTCCCTGGAGTCCTGAGTGGGTTTACTCTCAAAACATGCCTCGGATGATTGTATGGGGAACCCAGTGTTTTACTCACAATGAGCAGGGGTGTCTTCCCCCACGGATTACGCCTATCTTGTAGTAGCTCCTTCCTTGTGTTGTACAGCTTGTTTATGGCTAGGGTCCACCAGACTGGATGCTTGCCTGTGGTACAAAGAGTCATTATTATTTGGGATTGCCTGAACCATGCAGTCCTGGAGGTGCTGGTAGAAGGCATTTCTAAGTGATACAGTGGCTTGGGTAATGGTGTCTGCTGGCCTGGGGCCTTGAAAGAGACCACACCAGTCCTCAGAAATGTGAAGTCAGCATTTGAGAAGGTCTTCACCGTTTCATTTCCCATCTGGGGTGTGGGTGGGATGTGGACTCCCACTGAGAGTAGTCCATGATCTGATCTCACCAATGATGGGTATATGTCTGGTGTTGAACAGTGTGACCCCATGTTCGTGATGATGTGTTCTAGTATGTTGCCTCCACTTGAGGGGATTGGGACCAGTTGTTCCATGGCATTTCAGTGTATGAACTCTTGGAACCTTTGTGTTAGAGTGTTGTGGCATGATTAGTGATCCCAGTCTATATGTGGATAGTTGGAATCACCCAGTAGGATGGTGTTTGGAGATACATTTATCCCCTTCAGTGTTTGCAGGATAGCTGTGTGAGGTACCTGAGTTTGAGCGGGTGGCATGTAACATGCTACAAACTACAGAGCAGTCTTGCCTACGGTCACTGGCACCTGGATGGTCTCCGATGCATCGTGTGTTGCCACCAACCATGAGGTGAGGGTGTCCTTGATGAATATGGACACCCACCATCCTTCTTGGTGTTGTTGGGATGCTGGTGCCGGAATGCATGATATGAGGTAACACCCGATAGTGCCGGGGTGCTGTCAGAAGCTGTGAACCAGGTTTCAGGCACAGCACAGACATCAATGTGCTACATACTGAGAAGGGCATAGAGTGTGTGCAGCTTGAGGTTGAGACCTTGGGCATTGAGCAGCATTACCCTTAGTGTCTTTCCTTTACTGTGTGCTAGGGTGGTAGGTGTAGAATCTGAATCTTGCATAAAAAGGCACAATGGGGGTGGCAAGAGCATCATCTGAAATCCAGAAGCCCAGGGGTGACAGGTGCAAGCCGTCCCTTACAAATCACCGTGGCCTGTCCAGCATGTCATCCCAGGCAGACAGACATTGGACCCCTTAGAATGACACCATAGTCTAAGCAAAATACTACAGCTGATCATCTTGTCTCTGTTTATGTGGCATCATACTTGGTGAAGGTAGGATACTGCCAAGGTCAGGGTCATACCTGCCTGGCCTACATAATCAGAGGGATCCTCTATGTCTCTTTCCATGTAGTCCAGGGAGGTACATCTCAGGTCGTTCACACCAGCATGGATTATGACTGGGTCAGACCTGTACTTGCAGTTTAGTGACCTGAGTGCTTGCATTATGTGGTGGATTCCAGTGCCCGATAGGCAGCTTACTGTGACCTCCTCTGTACCTGATCTGGTGAGTGGGACATCAGTGTGTCTGACTATGGAGTCACCTATGACAAGTGTGTCTGGCATTGTGTTTGGCCTTAAGGGCTGTGACTGTTTGGCACACCGACTCTGTGGTCAATGTGTTGCATGTGCTGTGCCCTGTGGAGGCAGTTGTGTGAGTGTCTGCTGTGGTGGCCACCGCCATTCTGGTAGACTTCTGATCAGAGCCTCCAGAGTGTCTCTGTGTGTCTATGTGTATGATCTTAAGTTGTGACAGTGCCATGTGAGACTGGATTAAAGATGTGTGTGTGGTTACCTTCACCTCTCTCTGGTCTTGCTAGTCCTATGTTGAGAGAGCTCAGCCTCCACTTTGGCTATATAGTTGCATCTCTCACATGTATGTGTGTTTTATGGCAGAAGGAGAGGGTTGTCAGTGTACATGAGGCAACTGTAACAGTGCCTCAATATTCCCAGGTTCACCAGCTGAGCAGGAGAGGACACTAGCAACTGATCCCTAGACATGCTAGAAGGAATAGACAAAACAATGTTGGAATACAGGGAGATATCAAGCCCCCCAAGCCACATCATACTGTTTGATTGACAATAGCTACACATACACCGGTGTTTCATAGTGTCATAGTGTACTACTAGGCTATCTGCCCTAGTGCATGTATAAGCCTAGCCATAGTGATGTGGCTATTGCCACCCCTTATAGTGGTAATAAGTGTACAGAATAGATTCTGAATATTGTGCCTCTGACTTAGTAGTGACACATTATGACCCCCTACATAATTGAATAACATGACTGTGTCTCTGTCTAGTCTGTGCCTCCATCTCATATGCAGTTGTCCAGATGTCTCCTGAAGAGAGTCAGTGAGGGACTCTGTCAAACATGAACTGGGATACTCTGCTAGAGTGTGAGATGCCTCTGAGTTATGACTCTGTCCCTCCAGCATGTCCTATACATGTATGTGCTGAGGTTCAAATACTCAGCTCTCATGGCTCTGGTGGATTTGGATTGCTTGCAGTGGAGTATGTCCACCAAATCCTGATTGGACATGGTCTTGTATGTCAGGCATAGGTCACCTGTAAGTATGCGGTATGACACTGAACAAAGCTGGACTTCCTCTATTCTGGAAGCATATGACATGTGTTGAAGAACCCTGATCTTCATGGTAGGTACTTTTCGGGTGCAAAGGTGCAAAAGGCAGGATCTGCCCTGTACAAAGCTGAACTAGGTGGGAACAAGGGTCCGTGAGATCAGTAATGTGTCTGTGTAAGAGCTCCATGACTCCTCCCATATCTTTGCAGACAAGGCTGGTTAAGCCTGTGTGGTGGTAGTTGCCATGGTCTGTGGAGGCATCCCCCTTGTGGAGTGGGACCACTGTTGCCGTATGCCAGTGTTCAGGTACATATCCTGTAGCAAGACTAAGGTTAAATAGCAGTTGTATATATGGGTCCAGCCCCTTCTGGAGTTCACATGCAACTGGAGATACCAGCAGGTCCCATGGATGCTGTGTACTTGTCTTTGCTGAGTGTGGCTCTCACATGGACATCCAAGATGACAGTGAGGTTACATACAGCAGTGATAACTATCTTGTTTTGGGGGTGAGGGAGGGTATAAATCGCACTGAAGCTGTCCGCCGGAATGTTGCCAATATCTGTCAGGTCACTGGAATATATGTTGTTGTGTACCAACTCTGAGCATATCCGAGGGTTCACAACCAGGTGTCTGACATAACTGAAGAAAGCAGTGTGGTTACCTTCATTGTCTTTGGTGATTTATGTCCCCAAGTTGACCTTGCATGTCTTTATGAGATAATGTAGCTTTCTACTAGTGCTGATCACAGCTGTCTTCCCTTTTGGAGATGTAGCTCTGTCTTGCATTAGTAACCCTCATCTGTCCTACAGTTTGTTTATGGCTGGGGGTCCACCAGACAGGACACTTTCCCTTTGTGGAGAGGGTCCTGTTTTCAGTTGTGATTGTATGGTCCATGCTGTCTGACATCTAGCTAAGGGGAGGTCATTCTGGTTCTGCAGTTATCTTTCATCAGCATTAGAAATGACCACAACAGCCCCTGTGGGGTGTACCTCATGCACACACATCCAGCACCCGTAAAGTCCACAACAGTACCTCACCAGGAGTATGACAGAGCTGGAACACATGTAATGTGTAGTCTGATTAAACAGAGTGCAGCTCCACACACTGCCATGCTGTCCACCCAGATGCAAGCTGTGCCTGATGTAGAAAGCCATGTCCAAGCTGGAATCAATGCACATGCTGCACCTTGTACAATCTGAATGGCAGGGAGCTATGCACATGAGGGACCTGAACCCCAGCACTGACATATATAGGACAGGCTGTACTGCATTATCCAAAACACAGAAGCCATCCCCACACATGAGTAAACTACCAGTACAGGTTGTCCATAGAGACACTGGTTGAGTCCCCTCAACAGGAATCCTAATGAGTGGATGGGAGATGGGAGGTTTACCCTGGGTATCAATGTTATGTCACAGGTAGACAGAGGCACAGTATACTAAACAAGTCATATGACATGTCGAACTACGCTTACAATGTGTTGATGGACAAACACATTCTCCAACTAGCATTAGGTCAAGATACCTCTTGAACACAGCCAGCAAGGTGCTCTGCCTCAAATGGACCAGGATTGTATTCCACAGCATAGGGAGTCTCCGAGTGATAACTCCATCCCTCCAACATGTCCAACATACATCCCTGCTAAGGTGTAAGTCACCTGCACTAGTGGTTCAGGTGGATCTTCTGAGTCTGAGGTGGAGCATGCCCATTAATCTCTGTTTGGACATGGCCTCGCATGTCAGGCACATGTCACCTCTAAGCAGATGGTATGTGAGTGAATAGAGTGTGAGTGTCTTCAATCTGGCAGCATATGACAGCTGTTGGGGTTCCTTGATCCTTTAGGTGGGGGACAGTCAGGGTGTCCAATTGCTGCAGATGTTGGGTGAGATACAGCCAGAATAGGGCATTCGACTCGATCACCGGTCTGATAAGTGAAGAGTACAGGGGAACAATGACCCACTAGATCTGGATGTGAATCCCATCCTGATCAGGTGGGCAATGTAGAAGGTCTTCCTAGCCACTTTAGCAATGTGAGTCTCAGAAGAATGGCGACTGTTAACCTGGGTCCCCAGGTCCATGATAACCTCCTCTGTGCTTAGAGGATTACCACCTATATGGTAGCTTGGGGTCACCTTGCTTTTCCTGAAGGGTATGTCTACACATGTTGTGCACTCTGACTTCAGGCCATGGCCCTGGCACCAGCTATCAGTTACTGTGAGTCCCTTCTGAAGGATATCTGTGTGTGATGCACTGTCCAATATGGTGCCCAGTGTGCAGTCATCTGCTAACATTGTCATCCAAAGTCCTCCCATGTTGGCCTGTACTTCTGGGAAGTACATGACAAACAATGGGGGCCAAGGACTGAGCCCTGTGTGACACCACCTGTGACCAGCCTGGAGTCTAACATAGTGCCAGCAACTCTAACCCTGTGGGTCCTGTCCTTAAGCCAGTTTGCAACCCATCTTGTGACATATGGGTTTACATTTCAGTTGTTAGGTCTTCCACAATACCTGAGTGGGGTATTGTGTTGAAAGTGTTTGCAAGGCCAAGGTAGGCTGTATGGACTGCCTTTCCCCAACAATGGCCTAAGTGACCAATTTGAAGATGTCAACCCAGTACAAAAGGCATGATCTGCCCCTGACCAAGCCAAAATGGGATGGGTACAATGTCTGCATGTCCCCTATATCTTTGTTTATGAGCTCAATTATGATCCTCTCCATAGATTTGCAGACTACACTTGTTAAGCTTATGGGGCAGCAATTAACAGGGTCTGTAGAGGCACTGCCTTTGTGCAGATGTGCACAACTGGACCCTAACCAGGCTGTTGTGCACACTATGGAAATGTAAAGCAGTGATAGGACTAAAGCCCAGGATACTGACCACCACAGTGAAAGTACTGAAACACTACACTAGACAGTGCTACAGTGTTAGGTCAGTATGAACGGATGTTGACAATTGTGTGCAAAGTATCCCATGCAAAACCTGCAGGCACAGTATACTCCCTGTTTTGTTCACACAAAAGCATTCGGACAGTAACTACACAACATGGCACAGAACACACAACCATAAACTGCAGGTATTTGTTGAAGGTCACACTCATCCACAAATGTGATGGGCTGCAGAGTTCAACATATGTAAAGCCCACACTGGGCATGCTCACACACTTAGATAAATGAGACATCTTTCACACAACATGCCACGGGAAGGCTGAACTGGGCATGCTCACACACTTGGTCCAAATGTTACCCCTAGCAAATGTGAAAACACACCAGAGGATGCTCATCCCCCTTTCTAGACACTGATCATGTAAGCACCCTATAAGTATATTGGAGAAAAGGATTCTCTCAGTAATGCGAATAGCGCGCCGTGCTAATACGTCCATCTGTAGTGTCATAACATAGTTAGGTAGGGGTTTGAATCCAGCAGGTGGCAAGTGTGTGTGAAGGGGGGTAAGTGTGTATAAAAAAACATCCCTTTTGGCAACTGGGAAAACACACCACAGGATGATCATTCCACTTTCTAAACTCTGATGATGTCAGCACCCTATAAGTATATCAGGGGAAAGGAAATTCCCCAGTAATGCGAATAGCGCACTGTGCTAATGCGTACGTCTGTAGTGTCATAACATAGTTAGGTAGGGGTTTGAATCCAGCAGGTGGCAAGTGTGTGTGAAGGGGGGGTAAGTGTGTGTGTAAGTGTGTATGAAAGAAACATCCCTTTTGGCAACTGGGAAAACACACCACAGGATGATCATTCCACTTTCTAAACTCTGATGATGTCAGCACCCTATAAGTATATCAGGGGAAAGGAAATTCCCCAGTAATGCGAATAGCACGCTGTGCTAATGCGTCCGTCTATAGTGTCTTAACATAGTTAGGTAGGGGTTTGAATCCAGCAGGTGGCAAGTGTGTGTGAAGGGGGGTAAGTGTGTATGATTGATATATCCCTTTTGGCAACTGTGAAAACACTACAGGATGCACATACCCCTTTCTAAACGATATCACAATTATGTATGGCTTTTGATTACAGACATGCCATGTGTGTTGTGCACACACAGAATGCCCATGTGTGTGGGTTGTCCCTCACAATAATGCATGACATTGATTACACCGGTTATGGCAATGAACACATGCTGTATGTGTGTGCCAAATACACATATGTACCTGTGACTTTCAATAGTTACCATGTGTGATGCCTGCCACATGTGAATACATGGTATTTGCACAGGGTAACATTATGACCGTGGTCTTCTGTGCAGATGCTGCATGTGGGATGTGTATATACAGTGTGAGATGTAGATGCTATCAGCCTAGTAGTGAGGGATGCACACCTGGTCTGGGGCATAAAGTCGACATGTTGTTAATGTACAGGAGCTGCATGTTCTCACCTGTTGTGGGCGTGGTAAGACTGTATTCCATAGCAATGCAGTGACTGCATGCTAAGAACCATTCAGCTAGGGTGTTGTAGCTACACTTATTCATTAGCATTCATTAATTTGTCGGAATCCCTGGTGAGGGTCTGATGCCAACCAAGGTCAGGGGTCTACCAGCCTGTGTCACTTGCTCAGTGATCCCTTCCATGTTCCCTATCACGTATCCCAGTGAGCGACATCCCACATCAGTTGTGGTGGCATGGACAATGACTGAGTCATGTGTCCATGCATCTGACTGACTTGTATGTTGTTGTTACAGTTTGGCCATGTGTTTCCATCTCATACATGTGATGTATATCAATGGGTAGGGGATAGGGTTGACTGTGTACATGTGGCAGCTGTGACATTACTACATGACACACATATTCCACAACTGTACCATAGAGGTGACTGACAACTGACCTTTGCACATGCTACCTACCGGAGTATTGAGATTACATTGGTGATTGACAGCACACAGGGCCAATGGTGAAAAAGAGACATAGGTCCATAGGTTCGTACAGGGATATCTGCCCAGGGCATGTATCCACCTAGCCAGAATGTGCGTGCCTTTCAACATGCATTGTGAATCTGTCTTGCTATGCCCTTTTCCAAGGTTAGTATACTGTGCCTCTTTCTCACAGTGACACATAAGTGATACCCAGGGTAACCCTACAATGTCACATCCAGTCATTAATATCGCACTTGAAGATAGTCACTGAGTCAGTCCGCCTAATCTCTATTGGGATAATAATCAGGAATGAAGGGAGCCTCTGAGTTGTGAATGTGCCCTTCCACCATGTCCTATGTATATCACTCCTGAGGTTCAAGTATTTCCAGCGTGTATCCTGGTGGGATCTGGATATTCTGAGATGCAGCATGGCCATTACGTGAGGGTATGACCTGGCCTTCTATGTCAGGCACAGATTGCCTATGAAGAGGCAGTATGTCACTGAGTAGAGCTGCTGCTACTTTAACCAGTCAGTATGTGGCATCTGTTTGAGCACTTTGATCCCCTTGTCGAGGTACATATGTGGTAGCCCCAGTTGCTGCAGGTGTCTGGTAAGGTGCATGCCGACAGGTTCATCATAGTCAATTATGGGCATGATGAGGGATGAGGGGCACAATGTCCTCCCTGGCCTACATGTGGATCCCATGATGATGTGGCCCATATAACATGCTTACCTAACCACTTTGTCCATGTTGTTGTCAAATGGTAGAATGCTATCAACCCGCGCACCCAGGTCCATAATTCCTTGGTCTGCACTTACTGGATTAACACATATGTGGTACATTGTGGTCACTTAGTGTTTGACAAAGGGGATGACTATACTCTTTCTGTCATTCACGTTGAGGCAATGGCTGTGGCACAAGTCGTGTGTTTGCAAGAGTCCCATTTGGAGGATGCGTGTGTTAGCTGTTGAGTTGATTATGGTGTTCGGTCTGCAGTCACCTGCGACTTGCTGAGCCACAGTACTTCCATGTTGGCCTGTACCTATGACAAATATTATGAACATGACAGCTCCTAGGGCTGTGTCTTGGGGGACACCACTTGTACCAGGTTGGAGGCTGACAGGGCTCCAGCAATTCTACCATGTGTGTTCTGCCCTTGAGTCACTGTGCAATACCCATAGTGACATAGGGGCTATTATGTACACTGGTGAGCTTCCCTAGAATGCACAAGTGGGGTATTGTATCCAAGGCTTATGCAAGGTCCAGGTAGGCTGTGTGGACCTCCTACCCCTTGACAGTGGCCTTGGTGACTGTTTCAAACAAAGCAAACAGGTTTGATAGGCAGGATTTGCCATTGACAAAGCCAAACTGTGTATGGTGACATGTCTGTAGGTCCACAATATCTAGATATGTGAGGTTCATGATGATCCTTGCCATAGCTTTGCAGACAAAGCTAGTCAGACATATGGGGCGAGTAGTGTCCAGGATCCATGACAGCACCACCTTTGTGTTGAGGGACCACTGTTGCTGTATGCCACTCTCTGGCCACATATTGTGTATTAAGGCTGGGACTGAACAGTGGTGTTATGTCTGGGTGTAGCTCTTCTTGTGGTTCATGTAGGACACAGCCTGGGACACTGTCTGGTCCCATTAATGCAGTGTTTATTGCTTTGGGAAGGGCATCTCTTACCTGAGCATCTGTGATGTCAGGGGGGGGAAGCACTGTGCTGCGAGACATATGTTCCCTTTTGGTGTGGTGGGGAGAGAAGGCAGCATTGAACCTGTCCACTAGGATGATGGCAATGTCTGTGTGTTTTATATTTTGTGTGACATATTGTATTACCTCTGAGCATATCTGGGTAGTACCACTCAGGTTACTAACATAACTACAGGCAGCCTTGTGATTATCCTCAGTGGCTTGTGGAATCCTCTCTCAAAGATGGCCTTAGACAATCATATGGGTGCCTGTAGTTGTCATCCAATACTCATCAGTGGTGCCTTCACATTTTGGGAGGTTGTTGTATCATGTAGTGGCGCCATCCTTCTATTGTATAGTGTGTTTATGGCTGGTGTCCGCGCCCAGGACATCTGCCTTTGGAGAATTGGGTCATGCTTTCATATGTGGCTTCATGATCCATGCATTCCTGAATGTGTCCACAGAATGACTCTATACAGGTATCTGCAGTCTGGTCCATATTTTCAACAGGCCTTGGGCCTTTGAAGGTTTCCACATCATTTATGAGGGGTGTGCACTTGCTTGACATGAGCTGTTGACAGACGTGCCCTCCAGACAGAGCAAGGGAGGGTCACAGTCAGCTACCTGTTGGGACGCACCTCCCTGGACCACATGGAAAGAGACACAGAGGAGCTCTTACAGCACCCTCTCAAACTCAGGTCTCCCACACAGCCTTCATGCTGACACAGGAGAGTTTAGATTACTCTGCAAACACCATCATACTGGGTGATGCCAGCTACCCAAACATAGACTGTGAACATTACACAAGCCACAATACCCAAGCTCTAAGGTTCCCATTGATCGGACATTCTTTGGCTATGGAACAGGTAACCAACCTTCCCACAAGAGGGGCAGATATAGTAGAGCTGATCTTTACAAACATAAGTACAAACTGCTCACCACTGGGAGTATATCCCTCATTGTTGCAATCAAACCATATACTAATCACACTGGAGTTCTGGATCCCCACATATGCAAACCTCCAACACATCGATGTGTGTGTGGGAAATGTCCCTATTAGCAACCGTGACAGTATGGTACAGGATGCAGATCCCCTTTGAAACAGTGATGATGTCAGGACTGTATAACTATATCACCTGTAGTAAAGTCCTCAAGTAATTTGCATAGCGCTCCGCTAATGCGTCTTTCTTCAGTGTCATAACGTAGTTAGGTAGGGTTTGAATCCTGCAAAGGGAATGTATGTTTGTTAGTATGAGTGTGGTTTATGTGTGTGCACTATGCTGGGAGGGTTAACTGCCTTTGCCAACTGGGAGAACACACTACAGGGTGCACATCCTCCTCCTACACACAGATGATGTCAGCACCCTCTAAGTACAGCATTAGTAAAGATTTCTCCAACTACTGCAAATAGCACACTCTGCTAATGTGTCTGTTTCTACTGTCATTGCACAGTTAGGTATGGGTTTGAATCTTGCAAATGGAAAGTATGTGTTTTACTGTTGGTGGGGTTAGTGTGTGTGCACAATGATGGGGTGGGATGTGGCTTTTGCCACATGGGGCTATGCACTGCAGGGTGGTAATTACCCTTAACAAGCAGTGATGTTGATAGCACCCTATACAAACAAAACTACAAAACAGAAGGTGGTGGTACTGATAACACATGTAAGGTAACACTTCTTCAAGTAATGTCCACAAAACGGAGTAGGATAATCAAACAATTCTTTTATTCTATACAGACAACATGACAACAGACAACTAACTGCCAGTACTCAGTATAGTGTTACATGCTACTGTAACACGCACATGTAGGCGAATATACCTAGATAGTGTTCTGAAGCCTGAATGTGGCAAGTGTGTGGATGTGGGATGTGTCTGTGTGTGCATTTCCATATGGGAAACATGTTTGCTGTGGCAATCAGGGTACTACAGTACCTGATGCACATTACATCTTCCAACTGATGAGGTTGCCTGAACCCTGTGAGTACAGGTAGAGAAGGGGATGCCAGTAGTAAACAACATAGTGCACTTCTGAAATGTGTACCTGTCATGTATCAACAGCTACTCATGTAGGGTGATAAATAATGGGAATGGCAGGTGAGTGTGTGCATCTGTGTGGGTAGCAGGGTGTGTATAAATGCATGTGTGACAGAACAGATACATGTAGCTGAATCTACATAACAGCACAAGATGCGCATTGCCATAGTCAATGTTAGCATGTGATGGTGTGCAGCTGGAACACTTTGTTAAGTAGTATGGGTACAGATAACAATTGAGGACATTCATACAGTTACTGCAGCAGGACTGCTGGGATATACACACATTTATACTGCAACAGTCAACAGTTACCAACATGTTACTACTTATACACATCTATGTAGTCACCCTGTGCATCAGCAACGTGTTTACCTTTACCTGCACCGATGTTGTAGTATGCAGGAGGTGGCACAGTGTCATCATATGCACAGGGTGTGGGTTAGGTATGCCCAAGCCGGCCACTGGTAACACCAATTGACATGTGTGTGTATGTGTGTTTGTGAGGGGCAGCAGTACAGGGTGGACCGTTGTTGGTGCAGTGTGTGTGCGTATGTGTTTGCCCTAGGTGTTAGGTTTCCAGGTTTCTGCATGTGTGTAAGCATGCACACAGTCCCACATAATGGCTGCCAAGTACAGGGTTTTGTGGACAGCCACAGACTGCACCTGTCAGGTCATCCAGATCAGTGTCTTTGGGCACGGACACGGTACCTGTGCCTGGCAGGGGTGCTACGGGCCGTATCCGGTACTAACCCAGACTGGGTACTGTCATCGGAAGCAGGGGTGTGTTGACTGGACACAGTTCCCTGTTGGGACTGTCCAGAGCCACGTGCACGTGGTCTCCTGGGGCGTCTGGATGACAGCACAGACCCAGCATTGCTGGGGCTGGTGCTGGCACTTGAGGCGCGCGAGTGGGCCCGTTGTTGTCCGTGGCCACTGCCAGCTGGTGCTCTTGCTGGCATACGACCACGTCGACGTCGCAAACGCACACCATCGCCCTGGCCCATGGACATCTGGTTGTGGAGCAGCTGTTCTATGCCCCCACAACGCCTGTCAATGACATCTGTGAAGTTACGGATAGCATTCGCAACATCATGCATGCCGTCTGTCATGGCTATGCGACATGCTCTCAGCTCCCTCAGACCCTGTCTGGTGTACCTTTCCATACATGCCTGTGCCTGCATGACAGTTCTAAACATAGTGGAGGTTGACATACCTCCTTGGGCACGTCAGCCAGAGGCAGTACGCCACGGATGCCCCCACGAGAACCCATGGGCGACTGTCTGCGTGGTACCATTGGAGGCCTCTGCACATGGCTGCCTTGTGAGGATGCATGTACCACAGGTACCACATTACCCTGATCTATGCCCACTGCTGACTGTCCATCACCTAGGGACAATGGTGACAAAGGATGTAACGGCAGGATGACTGTGCGCATTGACGGGGTTGAAAGCTGTGTACTGTCAATTGGCTGACCAATGGCGGACCCAGACACACCTTCCTGCACCATTACAGACATTTCATCATCATCAGTACCTGGGGCACAAGATTCAGGTTCCCTGCTGCAGGTCACCAGAGCAGCACCAGAACCTACGGGAGGAAAACATGGAACACAGATTACAGTCTCAATACATATTTGAAAGAGATGCACTTCAATACTAATGCACACATTCAGAAATGGACACATGCACTCATGGACACTAACACACATGCACACTTGGGCACAGGCACACTTGCACACATGCACACCCCACAGTAAACACACACATCAGTACCGTGTTACACTACTCAATTTACTACCTGTCAATTACAGTTATTGTGAACACAGTCACCAGCATGTCTACTACAGAGTTACACTACTCTTCCTAGTTTTATAAATTGTTTTACAGATAATTTTAAAAGACTCACCAGCATGTATGGCCTGCCTCATTGCTACATGGGAGGGACCTGGAAGTGTGAAGAGAGTAATGTCAGTGGGCACATGTGTGCCATTCATTTTGCACATGATACAGTACAGTAGTACACTAGTTCCCTTATACACATCAGCTGCACATCATGTCTGTATATATATCATGATGACAGATACATACCACATGCACACCTTATGCGTGCATGAAGTAACAGCGTACAGAACAGTCATATGTACATACCAGGAGTTAACTCTAATCTCACCCTTACCTCTCTTCAAACGTCAACTCAAACTGTACTTCCAAAACCACTGGCTTTGTTCTTCTTGGAGTCCAGGCTAACGTCCCTCTCCCTACCCTCTCTTCAACCTTAACCCCTCATTGTGCATAGAAACTAGCTTCTACCCTGTTTCTTTCACCTTGATGTCCTTCTATGCTCTGACCTACTTCTCCCATCCCTCCCACCTCCTCTTGACTGTCTTCCTTCTTTTCCTCACTTCCCTTCTTGACTCCTGCCTCTTCCATATCATTGTATCTGTCATACTCCTTCTACTTCTCTACCCTTCTGAGCCCTAACTATTATGTATATGGCTTTTGCCTTATTGCATAACCATTATGCTTTAGGTAGGATTGCTTTGAAACCAACGGTACATTGTGTATGACTCTAAACTGTTTGACTTCCTTACATGTATGTTGATTTAATTAACAGGCTGGTGTACAATTCTATTATGTTGGCTGTCTGTAATGACAACTTGTCTGTCTGCCTTTATTACGTTATGTGTGGAGCTTTTCTCCACAGGCCTCTACTGAAAATGAACTTATATCCAGCTAGACTATCTGGGTCAACAAATGTAAAAGTAATAACAATAAATGAATATGGCATCTTACCTGCACGCTCGCTGTCTTGCTGCTGTGTGGATCCAACCTCCATCAGGATGCATGATGGTTGTTGTTGTTCTGGGGCTTGATCCACAACACTTAGCAGTAGCCCCTCCTGTCTGGTGAGGGGGGGATGTGGCCACCCCCACCTGTGGCAGCCTGTTGCCTGCGGATATCTGCAGCACGCTGGCGGACATTTCTTATCAAATCACTGCAGTGATGTCTCACCTGCTCATATGTCCTATCATGCATGCCAACATCATTTATCCTGCTAACAAGGTTTTGCCACAGTGCAGACCTCTCCTGCTGATTCTGGGTGGTGCGTGAGAACAGGATGGCATAGTCACGCACCAGGCTCTGGTGGATCACGCCATCCTCTGCAGCAGAGTAGGCAGGATTCCTTAGGTGCCATGTCTATCTGGAAAGGTACACAAACAGGTTATCAGCATAGTATCTCAACAATACATGGTACACATTCTATACAGGTAGTGTTAACTTCTACTTATTACTGATTGGTTAAAACCTGATTACAGTGTAGCTATCATTCTATGTCATTTGTACTAAGTACTTGGCCTTCAGACCAGTTGTTTTACATTAGGGAGGTTGGTGGCAAGCACTGTGGTGGCAGGACACATATCTTTCATCCATTGAAGTTGGGAACTGCTGATTGTGGGCCCAGTGTACAAGTGTATTACTTCTGGTATGGGCAGTTGGCCTTCAGGCCAGTTATTTAACATTAACGAGGTTTGTGGTCTGCACTCATGTGTGACAATAGGCTGTACTCTGCCATTCATAGCTGGGGACATCTGGTTTCAGGTTTATAGTGCCTGCATATCTGAGCTGTATCTTACTGACATTGTTACACCTTGTTTGTTGTAGCAAACACTACATCCAGGCCTCCTGCATCTACCTTTGTTTATATGCTTGTTATCTGTTAGCTTGTTATTTCACTGGTATGCTACTTCCACATAGTACACATCTTTGCAACACATCTGTGACTCACTACTGTTATCTGCATTGCTTACTGTACGTACTTCCATGTTACACATGACAGCAAGTGACTGCTTGTCATTGTTGCATTTACTTCATTGTGACACATTGCACTTAGGTTACCTGGCATTTGCTCACTGACGCTTTTATATCAGTCAGCAGTTGTAGGTAATGTCAGTACACCCTCACTCCCCACTGGACCTTGTTTTCAATCATTAGTGATTACAGAGTTCACAATAGTATTCTAGCATGTCCAGAGGTCAGTTGTCAGTTCCCTCCTCAGTCCAGCTGGTGAGTGTGGTACTCCAGAGACAATGTTAGAACAGATGCATGTACACAGACAACCCCCTCCTCCTAACAACAAATTCAAACTCATGTGAGTGATGCAACCATATACCAGACTGGAGGCTAGGCTCTGTCTACTCAATACCGCCATAACCAGTCACGTGGCAAAGGGGATCACTCACTACACTTCCAGTCTCACGTAGACCTACCACAACAGCGGACCTAACACATGATCACACATGATCATACTTGTAGGCTCAGACCACAGCTCTGCCTATGCAGCAGAGACCTCCTAAGCAGACATCCAGGCAACCACTACCACATAAACGAACATGTGCAACACATATCACACAAAGCAAATGTGCTGAACACTCACAGCCATTAACAGTTAACAACACACCTCATACACCTGTACTAGGTGCCTCTATCATCAGGCACACTCACATCACGCTCACCAGGCTTAACGAGGTGAGGGTCACGGTGTGCAGCCTGTCAGGCACTATGAACTGCCACATAACACAAACAGTCAGGTAACCCCAAGGCAGGTACAGGTATGACTCAGTCAATGTCCATGCTGCTGTGAATGGCCTGACACATTCCTCCCTGGACTACATGACATGAGACATTACAGAGCTCTCTGAGCACGTAGCCCGAGACAGTTTGACCCTGACCTTGAGTAGCATCCTACCCTCACCTAGAACAATGCCACAATATCATGGCACGATGATCCCTTCCAACAATTGACTGACATACTGGTGTCATTCACAGGTGTGCCAATGCCTGCCATCTTGGGGTGGTATGCTTTGCTAGGGACAGCTTTCACCTGTCACCACAGTCCTATTGACATTTGGCGGAGCCTCCTGCTACACCCATAGTGCCTGTATTAGGCAAGGCTCATAAGGCAAACCCACATCCATTTGTATCACAAAGGATGAGGAAGTAAGAGTGATGCTACTCAACACTGGACGCCTAGACCCAAGGATGCACGCACCCAAAACCCTACCTAGCATTCTGGACATCGATATCTGTGCAGTAACATGAACCTGTTTCAGGTTTCACAGGAGCACACCAGTACTACCACGTTATAGCTGTTACCATTCTTGTCGGCCACAACACTTGAACAAGGGAGGGGGAGTATCAGTATTCAATGCAGATTCCCACACCTCCACATTGGTGGCACAGTACAACATAGGTGTTAGGCCATTGAGTACAGAAGACGTAGTTGGGGACCTGGGGAAGTAACATGGTAGCGGTCTGTCATTTGTCTACCACATGGCCAACGTGGATTGACAGACATGTTATATAGCCCAGCTAATCATGACTGATTCACATGTATGGCAGGGGAGGTCATTGTGCCTCTGTACTCATCCATCATCAGGCCTATAATTGCGTATAATGCACCTTTTGGGATGTACCTAACCAGACACCTACAGCAACTGGTACAGGACAACAGTACATCATCAAGGGGATGCAATGGCTCACACAGATGTCATATGCTGCCCAGGTAAAGTGAATCCAGCTGGACTCAGTGGCATACTGCCTGTTCAGAGGCAATCTGTGCATGCCATATACAGCCATGTCCTACCTAGCAGTAATGAACGTGATGCACCTCAGGCAATCAGAGTCCCATACAGCCACATGCTCAGGAGAGCTGGACCTCAGCACTGACATACATGGACATGCTGGAGGGGCATATTCCTAACCGAGAGGCTCCCTTCACTCTGTAATGAGCTCACACTACTGGTTAGGCAGAGTCCCTCATTGACTCTCTTCCATAGGAATCTGGATGAGTGGATGGAGATCATAGTTGTACCCCAGGTATCACTTCTATGTCGCTGTTAGACAGAGGCAAAGTATACTAAAGTCGGACAAGGGCAGAGCAGCATAACTTGTGATTGGGTGGCAAAAGACAAACACATTCTACTAGGCTTACCAATGCCCTAGGGCAAATAGCCTAGTATGAACCTATGAACTGTTCATTCTCAACTGTTCGAGCTCATTACAGAGTGAAGGGAGCCTCTCAGTTAGAATTTGCCCTCCAGCATGTCCATGTATGTTCTATTCAGTCGCCACGCTTGCTCAGAGGTGTCCTTTGCCCAACATACAAGGCCATGTCAAACCCAGATTTGATGAATATGCTTCACCTAGAAAACCTAGATCCATCAGAGCCACAAGGGCGGGAGACTTAAACCTCGACACAGCTATTAATAGGACATGCTGGAGGGATAGATTCATCACCCAAAGACTCCCTATGCTGTGGAACAAAATCACGGTATATGTGAGGCAGAGCACCTCGCTGGCCTTGTTCAAGAGAAATCTTGACCAATGGATGGGAGATCGCAGATATACCCCAGGGATTACCTCCGTGTCACTGCTCGACAGAGGCACAGCAAAATAATGGGTATGGTTCCCCATACTAAAGGGATGGCGTAAGCCACAAAACGATGGGCTAGGCTTGTAAATGCCCTCAGGCAGATAGCCTAGTATGAACCTATGAACATGTGTGTACTGCTATAGTACATCTGCCATATGTTGCATGTGTGTGTGTTGTGCGGAATGCACAGGTAATGGCCAGATACTTCTGCACAGATGACACGTCTGACACATTCTGGGTGTTCATCCATACATACTGGATGTGTGCTGCCATCCAACCCTGTGATGTGGACACACATTACTCAGCCTGGATATACATATCTGAACAACACCACAAGCACAGTACACTACCTTGCTATGTATGCATGTTATTACACAGTTATTCAGTAGTTATGACAGTGATGCTATCCATGCAGCCCACTGGGCCAGTGGAAGCCACAACACACACCGCCAGCACCTTTGCATATGCTTACCACAGACATCTGTGCACACAGTTATCTAACCCAGAACAACTGCACACCACTTATTAATCCTGTCCAGTGGACTACAGATACAGGCATATTGTATAACAATAGTAGGAGGCTACTGCAGCACAGGGCAGATTCACATGACGGGAAGGCATCTGTTGTCTGCAGTGTTAAGATGCTTCACATTCACCAAATGCACAGATATTGCCAACATTGTTGCAGACAGTTTAGGTGCAGGTACCCCCCCCCCCCATTGTCCTACACACGTGTTATTAGTTATCCCAGATGACTGTAACCTCCCTATCCTCTCACATGTCCAGGTGAGAGCCACCCTCATCATTGCAGAACACATATCATCACTGTTATGAAATGGTATCCCTGGATGTGTGCTACATTCACCCCTGGAGGACATAGCACCACATGACAGACTGATATTAATCCCTGGCCATACTACAGGATATGTACCTGAACAGTGCCATACATACACAGTGGTCCCACACCAATGAGGAGGAACCTCTACTGACCCTGGGAACTACTGCATCATATGCACAACTGGCCTTGTGTTCTAAGCTATGGAAGTGTTAGTTATGGCCCACATGTACAACAATATTACATATGTTTATATTTCATGACTATGTACACACAACCTATCTCATGGACATATCTATAGATAGTGAACTATGATACATTTGGAGGTGTCACAGTATACACAGGATTAACCTGCTACTTTGCATTACCTGTGTTTGTGGCAGCTGTTGGTGTGTCACTGGTGCTGCTTGAAGTTTGCTGCTGCTGCTGCTGCTGCTGGTTTTGCTGCTGGCTGTCTTTATTTCTGTTTTGTTCTCTCTCTGTCTCTCTCTCTCTCTTTCTCTGTCGGTTTTGTGCAATGAATATATTGCATGAGTGTATTGTGGGTACTCATTGCTTTTGTAGGTATCTGCATAGGTCCATGTGATGGCCTCTGCACCAATTGTAAGGCAGCATTTGCTAATTGCATGCAGCTGGGTGTGTACTGATTGCATGTCTCACTGTGATTTCAGGACACTGCTATAAAAGGGTATGTGAGATAGGCATTGCCCTTTCAGATTGTAGGGCGTGGACCATGCTGGTATGCTGTTGACAGTGTTTTGTGAGTGTGAAGGTTAGTACATCTACCATGCTTCATGCTGTGTTGTAGATTCAGGTTGCTGCATTTATCTTGCCTGTTCCCTATAGTGAGTGTGTATGCATACTGACACCTACAACTATATGTCATATGTATTGCTATATAAATATATATATATATATATATCTGTGTACATATACATACTTTCATATATGTACATTAGTTGACATTATTGGGTACAAGCTAACAATTAGCAGGGCTGTTTCTGTTAACACTACACTAGTATGGGAACCCAGTAATTGGGACTATAACAGTCTGCATGACATGCTTTGGGTAGTAGACATACTATATTGCCTTTATCTTCATTCCTACTATTACGTGTTCCACTTATTTAGCACTATATTCCTGTATGAGAGTCATGGCTTAGTGGTAGGTCATACAGACTAGTGTTACAATGGTCTTGTGGTAGGGCCTACTAGTATGCTCATATTCTGCTTTTGAGTTGAGTATAGGGCCTATCAATCAAAGTGCTGGAGGCACCTTTAAGCAGTTAAAGGGCTTAGTAGGTCTCACAGGAGCCAGGCTGTGTTGCAGATTCTGGTTGCTGCATATATCTTCACTGTTTCCTGTAGTGAGTGTGTATGGCTACTGAGACCTACAACTATATTTCATATGTATTAATATATATTTATATATATGTATGTGTAGATATACATACCTTCACATATGTACATTACCTTACATTATTATGTACAAGCTAACAGGTAGCAGGGCTGTTTCTGTTCACACTGAACTAGTATGGGAATCCAGTAATTTGGCCATTAAAACTCTACCTGACATGCTTTGGATAGTACATCTCCTATATTGCCTTTATACTGATTCCTACTATTACATGTTATATTTATTTTAGCACTGTGTTCTTGTAAGCAGGCATGGCTTAGTGGTAGGTCATACAGACTAATGTTACCAAGGTCCTGGGTTCGAGACTGACAGTGGGAATTTTTTTTACTTTGCAAACTTTCAAACTGAGTACAGGACTTGTCAATCAAAGTGCTGAGGCCACCTTTAAGCAGTTAGAAGGGTAAGTAGGTCACACAGGGGTCAGGCTGTGTTGCAGATTCAGGTTGCTGCAATTATGTTCACTGTTTCCTTTAGTGAGTGTGTATGGCTACTGAGACCTACGACTCTATTTCATATGTATTAATATATATTTATATATATGTATGTGTAGATATACATACCTTCACATATGTACATTACCTTACATTATTATGTACAAGCTAACAGGTAGCAGGGCTGTTTCTGTTCACACTGAACTAGTATGGGAATCCAGTAATTTGGCCATTAAAACTCTACCTGACATGCTTTAGATAGTACATCTCCTATATTGCCTTTATACTGATTCCTACTATTACATGTTATATTTATTTTAGCAGTGTGTTCTTGTAAAGCAGGCATGGCTTAGTGGTAGGTCATACAGACTAATGTTACCAAGGTCCTGGGTTCGAGACTGACAGTGGGAATTTATTTTTCTTAGCAAACTTTCAAACTGAGTACAGCACCTGTCAATCAAAGTGCCATAAAGGCACTTTTAAGCACTTTAAACCAGGTCTGCGCTGCTTTGCTGAGCTCACGCAAGACTGGCGGTGAGCTCCGCTAACACAAGCGCACACCCGCGTTAATTTCTTTGAAAGAAAAGAAAAAGGGGTGACAGGAAAGTGGTGAAAAAGGGGTCACAAAGAGGGTAAGACAGTAGGGAAACAAGAGTGGGATTTGCAGGAGGGATGTAGGTAAGGCCCATAGATGCCCATGTCTTTGGCAGCAACAGCTGTGCATTTCCATGTATTTTGGTGAGACATTAGAAACCTTTCACCGCTGAGAGAGGTGTCAGGACAACATTAATAGTTGTTGTAGAGCCAATTGTAATTAACTGTTTCAATGTCAAGCAGACATGTGTGCGACATGGACAGCTATGTATGGGGCGTAATTTTTTGTGGGTACAGAGTGCCCTTTTTTTTTTTTTTCAGGTGAGAGTGGTATGTCAGGTGAAGGAAGTCGGTATAGCTGGGGAGGTAGGTTGGGTAGGTTAACAGACAAGACAGACAAGACGCATACAGGGGCGGTGTATGACACACGGGGGCTACACAATTGACGGGACGGAGGTTGGGATTTCCAAGATGCATGAGCCCACAGATGGCAACAGTGGAACTGATATCCCCACCCATAGGCAGTTGCCACTGTTCCTTCACAGCCCAGGACGGGCTGTGCTGGGGCTGTGTCGACGTGGCAAAGGCCGGGGCCGTTAGCTGTGCCACACGAGCCTCGAGCTGGCGTAGGGGCCCAAGAACAGTGTCTTGGATCTCCCTTCGCACCACAGACCGGACACCGTGGAGGGTGAGTGGACGAACCCCTCCGCCACACTTGCAGAGGGGGACGGGCCCCATCCCCTGCAGCGCTTCCACCCGAAGGTGGCACAGGGCCACCGGAGGGGGTCCGCCTGGGCACTAGTGCCAGGTGCAGTCACCAGCTGAGGTGGGAGAGGTGGGTCCGCTGGGACCTGCCTTCCCAAGCGCTCTAGGTTTGTGAGTAGTTATGTTAGTTTGGGTTAGTGGCATTGTATTCCATTCAGATTAGTTGTAACAGCATGCATTGGTATTCCCATCAAACAAACACCCAGATATTAACACCATTGAACAAGGGGCATATCAATATCACATGCATTATTTGAACAGAAATACACAGTCAAACAACATGCAGGGTTGATTAATGGCAACAGGCCATCAGATTTGCAGGTATGAACAGGGCACATGCACGAACAGACATGCATATATTTTTGAAACGGACAAATGTCCATGATTAATGAAATGTTCACATACCATTATTTAGTGGGTGTTGTTATATGGAATTATAGGGTTGGGCGGAGATAGAAAGTGATGACACATTCATATGTTACACATTGATTTACATTTATAATAGGTACACAATTAAGTTGAGGCTGATTTAGTTCTGTAGAAACACACTGGGGCTAATATATTCCGGGGTTATTACTACTTTATTTATTCATACATGACCCTTTCTGTCAGTCTCACACTTCCTGCAAATTCACAGTTCAGGTTGCTACTTCTAGGCTTTGTTCACATGTTAGACTAGTGGTGATTCAAACACTTTCCAACAGCCTCACTTCTGTCATGATTCAGCATTTCAACAGGGGATATATCTCACATGTAACTACCTCAGATTCTGAAGTTGTACTCTTGAGACTACTGCAGGTTACACTATATTTAATTAATGGTGGGACATCTGTATTACAGCACTGTTTAATTCTATCAATTATATTTCCAGTTACACTTGCATACTGATGAACTTGTTGCAGCCATACCTGCAGACTTTCAAATCTTGCTTGCACATTATATTACTTTTAATCAATACACTGCAGTGTTCTGATACATGCTACAGTATAATATTTATTTACAAGTACTGGGTGGGGTTACTAACCTGCACGGTGGCGCATCCGCACCAGCCTACGGGCATGCATCTCGCGATTCATAGAGCGGACACCTGCAGCTGTAATACAAAAGAAGTAATATTGGACTACACATCTCCATGGTATCAGCTAGTTGAAATCCTTACATACATAAGTAAAATGTAACTTACTCAGTAGTGGGGCGTTGGGCATATCCTGGGCCTCCTGGATCCATTCCGACAACTGGTCTTGCTTTAGGCTGCTTCAAGTCCGCATGGTGGTGACGGACCTGCTCACCAGTGCGTGGAATGCCAGTAGCACTGGTCAGATCACGAGCCAACTGGTCCCATGCCTCTGCCCTATATGCTCCCCATGAGACCTGGCCCTGCATGAGTTGGGCCTTGTGATGATGGACAAGGAGCCAGACCATGTATCTGGACTCCTCAACGCCCCAACGCTGTGCTCGAAAGCAACGTCCCTCACCTACTCCACTCATTCTGACTGCAGCTCTGATCTACAATCATTTCTGCTGTGTATTCCCGCCTATGGGGCTTATATATGCCGATTTTCCCGCACATTTCTCTGATTGGCCGTTTTGGAATTGTATCTACTTCACTGAAAATGCTTTATCATGCTCCATTCTGGATTTTATCCCATATATATGCTATTTCTGCATTTCTAGGTATTGCTGTCATGGCTTAGTGGTTTAGTACCTTGACTCTAGTGCATGGTATCCTGGGTTCGAATCTGGCAACTGATTTTTGATTTTCCTGACAGAAATGAGTTGAGACCTGTCAATCAAACATGCCAAAAGCACTTTTAAGCACTTAAAACCAGGTCTGCGCTGTTTGCTGAGCTAACGCATGCGCACTGGCAGTTAGCTTGTGGGGAGCGCGCAAACGGTGTGCGCTGGGATAAACCTTAATTGGCTAGTGACACACATGTTCAGCTAAGTACAGCTAGTTGCAAACAGTTTCACTCTGTTAAACCGATGCCTAGCAACAGGCATGCAGTTTGCAGCTTTTTAAACACTACTCAGCTACGGGCACTCCATCTCACAGCAGCTTAGCTATCAGTACATTTCTGACTATTTTTGTTATTGTGTTACTTCAGAATATATGTCTGCTTCATTCCATTTTACAAAAGGGAATACATTTACATGTGTACAATACTGTCAGGGGCTTTTAGTGCTTATTTACAAAAAAAAAAAAAAGGTTGTTGTGGGGGCTCGAACCCTGCCTGCCTACTCTTAGGCCGGCAACTCTACCGCTAAGCTATTACTTCTTGGCTTACTTTGCATATTTAGTTCTTATATCCTTTTCCACTGATTGCTAACTGTGATTGCGCTTAGTAGCACACCCGCACACAGTAGCAAACATTTACGGGTTTTAAAAAAAAAAGGTTTTAATTTAATTTTATTACATCTCTTCACTTTATACAGTGATGGTCTATCGGGGCATGTTTTGTGTAGTGTGTTTATGCACATTTCCATGGCCTCTCTCGTGGCTGTTTACTTTCAGCCATTCTAGTCTTCCGGGCGTGTCCGCTTGCAGGGCTTAGCCTACTGACACGCTTCTACTCTCTTACACGGACCGTGTAAGAGTTACTAGTGTGATTCAGCATGCCTCATGCACCTCATGCATATGCATGACATGCTGACATCACACAGTTTCACTGCAGCCTCCGTGTAAGAGTTATAACTCTTACACGGAGGCTTCCTGAATCTGGCCCATTGTATATTTTGATGTTTCTGGTGGGAGTCAAATAGCATTACTGAACTTTTATGAGTGCCCATAGTGAATTTATTCTTATGAACCAATTCCAGATGGTAGTGAAGTCTTTCTGAAATTCACTTTGTAGGCTGATAAGATTTTTAGGTACTTACGTATTATTGCAACCAGATTTCTGAAGTGGGCGAAATTGTTGTGTTACCGCAAAAACAGTTTTCATACTTTCTTAACCTTGAAAGGGTTGTGTAAGTAAGTAAGCAGAAGTGGGTTACAGTGGTAATGAGGCACAAGGAGTAGCAAAAGTCAAATTTCTTTCTCCTGGGGGTGGAGGGGGGGTGGGTCTTGTTCATTCCATGAGCTACAAAGTGGTAAAGTGCATCACGATTCCTGTATTCCTGATCACAACCTCAGCAAAGGGAAGTCAGTCAGGAATATACCATGTAACTGTTACTGCCAGTGGTCATCCAAACTACACACATCTGATAGGACTAGTAAGTAACAGGACAGTGATCCCTCATGGACTGGTGTCTTTCTCCCTAGTGGGACTCTGGTGACTGGGGTGGTGAACGTTATCGCGCTTCACACAGATAGCTCTTAGAACCACTTACATTGCTTGTCACAACTGTTGCAAATGATGAATGATTCACACACATTCCTTCCAAATTTGACAATCGCAGATGTCACTGTCTACATGTAAAGGGCTTTGAAAGGGTCCAGTTTTCTTGTTTGGGAATTTGCTGCCTTTCATGAGTTCTAACCTTAAGGATTATTGTGAAGCACCGGTCCCATGTTTAGGTTGGGAGCAGATGGTACCCAGAAAGAGGAATTTTCACTTTATTTCTCTTCCTATGTGAAAAACAGTGTTACACCATACTACTGAAGAGTTCACACTCCCCTTGTTAGGTTACCAGGCATCCTTCCGCAAAAACACAACCATTTCTGGCACTTAGGAAATCTGGTTGCGATAATATGTAAGTAGCGATTTTTATTGCCTCTTGTTAGTGTAATGTAATGTAATATGTTTATGGAATGCAGTTAGTAAGAGGACATTCTCAGGGAATAGGTTCATAGGTTCATACTAGGGCATTTAAAAGCCTAGCCAGAGTGTATGTGGCTTTCACCACCCCTTAGGATGAGAATACTATACCCATTAGTTTGCTGTGCCTCTGTCCAGCAGTGATACAGAGATGATTCCCGGGGTAAACCTACGATCTCCCATCCACTCGTCAAGATTTCTCTTGAACAGAGTCAGTGAGGGGCTCTGCCTCACATGGACTGGGATTCTGTTCCATAGTGTAGGGAGTCTCTGGGTGATGAATCTGTCCCTCCAGCACGTCCTATTTATATCCGTGTTGAGGTTTAAGCCTCTTGCTCGTGGCTCTGGTGGATTTGGATTTTTGAGGTGGAGCATGTCCATTAATTCCGGGTTGGACATGGCCTTGTATGTCAGGCACAGATCACCTCTGAGCAGACGGTATGCGACTGAATAGAGCTGGAGTTTCTTCAGTCGGGCATCGATGACATATGTTCGAGCCCCTTTATCCTTTTGGTGAGGAACTTTTGGGGTCTTTCCAACTGCTGCAGGTGTCGGGTAAGGTACATTCAATGGGGCGTTGTACTCAATCATTGGTCTGATAAGTGAAGAGTACAGGGTACAATGACCTCTCCTGATCTGGATGTGAATCCTTCATAATCAGGTGGGCAATGTAGAAGGTCTTCCTAACCACTTTGGCAATGTGAGTGTCAAAAGAGAGGTTACTGTCAACTTGGGTCCCCAGGTCCCTGATAACTTCTTCCATGTTTAATGGATTACCACCTATGTGGTAATTAGGGGTTACCTTGTTTTTCCCAAAGGGTATGACTATACATTTTTGGCATTTAGCTTAAGGCCATGGCTCTGGCACCAGTTATCCATTTCTATGAGACCTTTCTGGAGGATGTCTGTGTCTGATGGAGTGTCAATTATGGTGCCCAGTTTGCAGTCATCTGCAAATTTTGTCAGCCACAATCCCCTATGTTTGCCTGCACTTCAGAAAAATAAATGCCGAACAAGAGGGGCCCAGGACTGAGCCCTGTGGGACACCGCCATGACCGGCTTAGAGTCTGACATGGCACCAGCAACTCTAACCCTGTGTGTTCTGTCCTTGAGCCAGTTTGCAACCCATCTTGTGACATATGGGTTTACATCTAAGCTGGTGAGCTTTTCTATGATGCCCGAGTGGGGTATTGTGTCAACACTTTGCTAGGTCAAGGTAGGCTGTGTGAACTGCCTTACCCTCATCAATGGCCTTAGTGACTGTTTCAAAAGTCGACCAAGTTCAAGAGGCAGGATCTGCCCTTGACAAAGCCAAATTGGGTAGGATCCAGTGTCTGTAGGTCCCCAATGTCTTTATTTATGAGTTCCATTATGATCCTCTCCATAGCTTTGCAGACAAGGCTCGTCAAGCTTATGGGGTGGTAATTTCCAGGGTCCGTAGAAGCACCGCCTTTGTGGAGTGGGACCACAGTTGCCGTACGCCATTCTTTGGGTACGTATCCTGTAGTAAGGCTAAGATTAAACAGCAGCCTTATGTGTGGGTTTAGTTCCTCATTGAGTTCGTGTAGCACACAGCCGGGGACACCGTCCGGTCCCATTGATGCTGTGTTTTTTGCTTTAGAGAGAGCAGCTCTCACCTGGGCATCTGAGATGTTTGGGAGGCTAGACTCTGGTGGGATAGATATTTCTCCTTTTGGGGAGAATATCATTTATGTTAAGAGAAAAGAGGAGTGGATGAAGTACAATCTTAGGGGAATCCTATGGTGGTTGTCCCGGAGATGTAGGTACTATTAGTACTTGGAGGAAACATGTGCGACTATGGAGAGAACTTTTAAACTATTGAATGACCTTAAAGAAGAAACCTGTTTTACCAAGTGTTTGGGGAGAGATTTATAGTACTGAATGCCTAAGGATACAAGAACAATAGTAAGCCTGTAATTACTAGATTTAAACTTAAACTCTGTTTTCTTTTCTAGACAGTTACCAAACTTCATCTCTTTCATCCAGTGGGATACACCCATTATGGCAAACATGACTTATAGCAGATGGTGGCCAATACAGAAATGAAGAATGAATGCAAGCATTATCCAAACCAAAATTAGGCGTTAGATTAAAAAATTCACATGATATCATGCATCTTTGGGATTCAGAATAGGAAATGATAGCCTGCTGACTTTATTTACATCCACTCCCTTAAACTGGAGTTTAATTTTAACTGGATTCATGCTAGTGAACTTATATATAGTTAATACAAGCATCTCAACTCCAGCTGTTCCACAGTCTAAGGGCACTGATATTCCAGTTCCTCCAGTAAAATCAACATAAGGCTACCACTGCTAGAATTCAAATGACGTTCCTAGCTCAGTTATCAATGGCACAATTATATAATTGCAATAATTCAGTTGTTTTTATAAACTACAATGGACTAGTTTAGAATTGTTCCCTTTAGCTTCTGGTATGTTTAATCATAAGACTACACCCAGAGACAGTAAACATTGTTTGCTTCCATAGTAACTGACTTGTTTATTAAAAGAATACACCTGTCAGTACTCTGTCATGTATTAATCCTATACCTCACTGCATATATGTGTGCGTTTGTGTGCGCAGTTGTGTGTGTGTACATATATACATACACAAGCATATATTCAGTACACACAGACACACACACACACACACACACACACACACACATGATTATATATATACAGATAGATTGGTATCGATACAAACACACACACACACACACACACACACACACACACACACACACACACGCGCGCGCGCGCACACACACACACACTCTTCTGTTCCCTTTATAACTCTCAATATTTATTTTTCTTGAAAAATCATGGAAGCACATATTTACAGAGTAACTTCCTCTTTGTTTTATGGTTTTCTGAAATTTATAATCACAATGAACCAATGTCACCTGGCTGCATCTGTGTGCAAAGGTATTCAAAATATATGGTATGTAAAAAATGTTATCTCATGATTTATGTAATGACTTTGTTCATCGCAAATGTCATAGATTCCTCGAGCATACATATCTTTACCCATATTTATTTTCATTTAGTGAAATTAAAATAAAATGTAAACTATAAGAATATTCCAAAGGAATGAGGTTTGACCCCAACAAGCTACTCATATAAGTACAAATACACCATTTCATTGTCACATAGGCATAGAATAATGCGGACAGGCAAAGGCCTTAGTAAAAGAGTCTGACCCTGCACTATGTAAAAAGAATAGACTCCTTGTATTTCTGCTCTGTGACTGTTTGTAATTTAGTGTTCTGTGGTGACTGTCATCTCTCATTCTCTCTCCCAAATTACCTTAATAGTACCCTTCCCTGTGCCTTACCTCCACATTGTATGTGTTCATTTTTAGTTTTATTATCACCTTCATTACCTACAGACTCTCTCAGAGTTTAGCTTTCTGTCCTCGTAATCTTGCATGGAGATTCCATATAACCAATTTAATGTTGCAATTTTATTCCCAGTTCCTAGTGCATTTGATCTTCTCTAAGCACTGAAAAATCTATCAGAAAAGCTTATCTAAAATGGAAAAAATACAATATACTTTATGAAATTCATACTTAAAAACATAACTCCAGATTCACAAGATAATTATTCCAAATAACCAGTCAAAGACTTTCATCTCCAGTATCAGATTTACATTTTATTTTTGTATTGAAAGTGCTAAGCACATTACAGAAGAGAAAACTAAAGAGGTAAGACCAAGTAAACAAGAAAATGAACACAAATAAGTACAGCACAGCTTAACTAGATAGTGATTGTAAGGAAAAAGTAAATCACAATGTAGTAGGAATAGCTGTATGGCAATAGTGTTGGATGCTGTTAATAATGCTGTTATACTGATATTTACGTTATAGTGATGTCTGCTTTAATGACACTGTTATAGTGATGGCTGTTGTTAATGGTACTGTTATAGTGCTGTCTTCTATTAATGATGATGTTATAGTGATGTCTACTGTTAATAATTCTGTTATAGTGATAAACAAGCCAGCAAACCAGCTTTATAACCACACGAATTTAAAACAAAAATAAAACCATTTGGTGTAGAGAAGAAAAAACACTTTAATGTAAAACAAATTCACAAAATATAAAAACAATTAAAACAACAGCACCAAAGGAACTAAGTACTTTCACCCTGTCTTTAGGACTTCATCAGAAATGATGACAGTTATAGTGATGTCTACTATTTGTGATGCTGTTATAGTGATATCTGCTGTTAATAATGCTGTTATATTGATTTCTACTGTAATAGTGATGTCTGCTTTAATGACACTGTTATAGTGATGTCTGCTGTTATAGTGATATCTGCTGTTAATAATGCTATTATAGTGATGCCTGCTATGAATGATGCTGTTATAGTGATGCCTGCTGTTAATGATATTGTTATAAGTTCATAGGTTCATAGATGTTTACTAGGCTAATGACCACAAGGGCCTTTTTTAAGCGTGGATATACATCCCAAATCTCTGACATGTTCTGGCACCTTGATAAGTGTAAGCAGGGGCTTGAGAGATGAAACATTTACAACATTGGCCTGGGAGATGAACCATTTACAGGCTGCCTGTGTACATTAGAGACAAAGCTGCCAAACCAGGGATCAATTTTCTCTTCCCTATGCAATTGTCCACAATACACTTTTGGGTTAGAGAGGACCTCTGTTTCACGTGAATGAGAGGCCTGTTCCAGAGAAGGGATAGTCTTTGGCATGCACACCTGTCTCTCCAGCAGGTCCTATTTATATCACAGGCAAGGTTTAAGTCTTTAGAACAGGTTATTCTGGTGCTGTTTGTTATGTGGATATGCAGGAAGTTCATCAGAGTGAGGTCTGACAATGCTTCATATGCCAGGCACATATCTCACCTCAACAACCTGTAGGAGACAGAACACAGGGATAGAGCCTTGATGAGGTCTGCACAGGACATGTGACTTTCACCCTGTATTTTTTTAGTGAGGAACTTCTGTGGACATTGCAGTTGTTGGATATGCCTGGTTAGGTACATACCAAAGGGGGCATTGTACTCAGTGATAGGTCTGATGAATGCCAAATACAGTGGAACAATGACTTCCTTGGACCTAGATGCCATACCTTTGTTTATAAGTTGCGCAACATAGAATGATTTCCTCACCACTGTAGATGTGTGATGGTCAAAGGCTAGATTACTGTCTATGTGTATCGTTAAGTCCCTGACTATTGGGTCAACTCTTCGGGGTTCATTGTCAATATGATAGTTACCAGGGGTGGATGACTTCCTGAAGGATACTATTATGCATTTCTTGGTATTTAGTTTTAGTCCATGGCTGTGGCACCAGTTGTTTGTCTGCGTCAGCCGTTCTTGAAAAACATTTGTGTCAGTTGGTGATTCAGTGACAGCTCCTACTTTGCAATCATCTGCAAATGTAGTCATCTAGGGGCCATTGACATTGTCATTGACTTCATATAAATAAATGCCAAAAAGAAGAGGTCCCAGGACTGATCCCCAAGGGACTCTGCTTGTGATTGGTCTCTTTGTAAAGTGGACTCCTCAATTCTAACTTCCTGGATCCTGTCTGTGAGCCAGCTGGCTATCCACTGGGTGACATAAGGTTTGTACCTAACCTCTTACATTTGTCAAGGTAGCAGTGTGAACTAGTTTGGCCTCATCCACTGCTCTGGTAACCTTCTCAAAGAAGCCCACCAACTTGAGTAGGCATGATGTTCCCTTGATGAAACCAAACTGGGTTGAGTCCAGTGTCTGGAGGTTTCCTATGTCATTATTAATCATTTCCATGATAATTCTTTCCAGTGAGACTTTTGGGTCTGTAGATGGCCCACCTTTCCCCAGAATAGTGACTGTTGCTGTTATCCATTCATGAGGCATAATGCCTGTTTGGAGGATACAGTTAAATAGCAAATCCAGTGGCCCTGATAGCTCATGTTTCATGGTATTTAGAAGGCATCTTGGGATATTGTCTGGGGCCATTGATGTAGCGCTCTTGGCCTTAGAGAGAGAACTAAGGACCTGTTCCCTAATGATAGCAGGGTGAGTTATATTTGATGGGGTTTCCTCAGGGAAGGTTGATGGGGAGAGAGGGCTAAAGCTGGAGCTAAATTTGTCGGCCAGAAGGTTTGCTATATTTTCTTGCTCATTATAGGCTCCATTTACAATGAGCTGTGCACATAGTTGTATATTGCCTTTGAGGTTGCAGACATAACTAAATAATGCCTTGTGAATGTTCTTGGCCTGGGGGCCACATTTAACTCAAATTTGGTTTTGGTATACTTTATTTATCCTCTGTGTTGTTTGTTTAGTTTGATGAGAGTGCTTTTATCCTACAAGGTGCTGCACCTCCTAATATTTGCCATGATTTTCTTCCTTCTGTTATACAGCCTATTGATGTTGTGATTCCACCAGGGTGGCTTGTTTTTTGAGTTAGTTCTGTACTTCTTCCTGGTGGGTACAGCTACCTCTATGCAGCTATTAACATGCTCATATAAGGTCTATGTGAACAGATCTGCATAGGCAGCAGTGTTCTCATGGTTTATGGGGCTTGAAATATTGCCAGGTTATCACTTAATAGAGGAAGTTAGCCTTGGAGTAGTTCCTGAATATTCCAGGGTTAGCTGTGGTTCCAGGATTTATTTTTACTTCAAAGACCATTTTGTGGTCTGCCCTTACCAAAGAAGACATTTTCACTAAGGGGTATGCAGCACTCTCCCATATTAGTGAGGACATGATCTAGTATGGTTGCACCCCTTGTTGGTGTATTGACAGTCTGATCCAGGGAGCTTGTGTTTACAAAATGCCTGTACATTTGGTATTGTATATGATTCCCATTTATAGTGGGGTAATTAAAGTTGCCCATGAATATGGTTTTGGGTTGGATGATGAGTGTTAGCAATAAGTTTAAATACATGCTACGGGTTTACTGGGTCATAGAGGAGGACCTATAGCTTGCAAGAAATTGGTATTGGATTTTGCCTCTGGGGATTTGAACATGGAGAAGCTCAAGTGCATTGTCATGTTTGACCAGACTTGAGGTGCATTTATTTTTGATGTAACTTGAGACACCTCCAAGTTTAGTCCCTATCTGGGATACTATATCTGATTTTCTCACATCTATTTTTGAACTTTTGGTAATGGGTAATCCCATGTGATATAAACTTGATCATTCTCATTGCTTTGTGGCTCATGTTTCCAATGGTTCTCAGCTACTACAGTACTGTAATGTTTGCACAATTCTCAGGGTAACAGTCTTGCCACATTATTATGCCTTTCAGTGTACAGGCCTTATGCCATTAGTGTATCACACCCAGCAAAAAGATTTGTGACTGTTTCCAGCTCTGTTTTACAGAACCTGCATTTTTCTGTTTCTTCCACATGTTCAATGGACTTTGTGTATGTGTTCCACTGTCCTGGGCCACCAATATTAACCTTTCGTCTTTTGGTTTAAGTTCACTTCTCCTTAACTATTCCTGCATCAGTTCCTGATTGACATGAGGTTGTCCCAAGAGTTTTCTTTACTTATAAATATATTTATGCCTTTTCCACATTTCTTGCCTTCTCATCTGATCCTTCTCCTTATATTCTTTCACTTGTTTTTTGGCACATTCATTTGCTGCCTGATTTTTATTTATTTCTGTTTTGATTTCCATACCTGCTTGAGACAAATATGCTTCTGCTAAACTAAGCAGTGAAGTCACTTTAGACTTGTTCTCCTCATGTTTTAAAACGTTCACTATGTTTGGATTTTGTGAGGACAGTAGATATGTATGCAGTCCTACGATTGCAGATCTATACATGTAATCAATATCGAGGAGGCCCATACCTCCAAAAAAATGAGGAATATAAAATCTTGGTATACACTGATTTTTTTATAACTTTTGATAAGCATGAAACATTTTTCTTGTTTTCCTGTTGAACCAATCCAATACCTTTTGGGGCCAGTCAAGTCACTCCAAATCTGTAAGTTAGAACAGGAAGAACAAATTGGTTTATAGCCTGGATTTTGTTCCAAGACATCAGGGCTGTTTTCAGTATTAATTTTCGTCTTCTACAATATTTCTTACTGAGTTTTGTTCTCATTTGTTCATATTTTATTGTTAATCTTTCATCAATTCCCAAATATTTATGCATTCCATCCTGTTCAAGTTCCTTTATAGCACATTCCAGTCTCAGACTGATATTTTCTTGGTGTTGCAATTTTCCTGCTTTAAATGTTGATTTTGCACATTTATCAAAACCAAATGAAATTCTTATATCATCTGAGAAAGTTTTGACTACTTGCAGTTGTGCTTTAAGCACCTCCTCATCTAAAGAACTATACAGTTTTAAATCATTCACAAAAAGATGATGAGAAGTCTTTCTACTTTGTTGTTTTCTGGGAGCCAAATTGCAACCATGACCTAATCTGTTAAGTAGACAGATTAATGGGTTGGGGGCAAGACAAAAGAGCAGCGGTGACAAAGAGTCACCCTGGAATATCCCCCTTTGAATTTTTATCCCTGGGATAATAATTTGTCCTTTATCATGGCTTAACTACAAGGTGGTTTGCCACTGTTTTATGGTCTCTGTAAAGTAAACAACTAATGTAGGGTGCATCTCTTAGCACTCGGTTAAATGCTTTTTTGTAATCTGTCTATGCCATACTTAGATTCTTCCCCGTTTTACATTTCTCAATTTTGAGTTTATTTAACAACAAATTATCCTTTGTTCCTTAAGACTTTCTTTTGTACCCTTTTGCTCTGTTGCCATGATTGAGTTTTCTGTTAAATGACCTAGTATATAGTTTATACATTGCCGAAAGGCAAGCTTTTGGTCTATAGTTTTTAGGATAGCTTGCATGTTCCCTCTAAAGGAGGAGTGTAGTTTTTCCTGTTGTTCACCAGATTGGTGTCTGTTTGGGATGCACATATAAGTAGTTCTTACAAAGGGCAAAATCTTCATGTAAGGATGTTAATACTTTTAGCCAGAAGTTAGGTACTGCATCAGGGCCTAGGGTTTTCCATTTAGGAACTTTTCTTAATTTTGTTTCAATTTCTCTGGCTGTTACTTCAACCCATTTCATATCCTGTATATTTCAACTGCTTACTATTTCTTTTACTTCTTCTGTCCATTCAGCATCTTTGCTATATTCCACAGGGTCTTCAAGATATTTCTCCAAAATGTGTCTATTTCTTCTTTTTTTGGTTGTATTTCTATTCCCTTTGCTTTGTTTCCCAATTCTCTGTAAAAATTTTTGGATCGTCAATGACTTGCTTATTTTGTATTTTTTCCTTTATATTTATCTACCTGTGCTGATATTTTTAGTTTTTAACATTGTACTATAGATCCTGGTCTGTTCTGATATTGTGCGTTGCTTTTATCATGTCTATCTTTCTAAGTATTTCTGTTCTTCTATACTTTTTTAACGTTGACACTTCCTGTCTTAACTGGTTTATAGTTTTCTCTATTTGATTCTTCTACAATGACATTTGATTTCTTCCCTTACTTTCTCTTACTGTTCTGTGTTTTTACGGTACGACATTGTCTGTTATTAATTCAACAGCACAGTAATATATCCTATTTACTTCTGTTTTGTCACATGAATTTCTGCTAATAACCTTGATTACTGTGTTCATTTATTTTATCAGACTTCTAACATTTTGGGTATTATTGACTTTTTGTAATCTATTTCTTTCATTTATCTTAGCGTTTCTATCCATATCAAGCAACTCTTCTCTTATATCATTTTCTTCTAAACTGATGGCACATTCTTTGTTCTCCATTTCTGGTGGGCATTCTCCAGAAAGTTCCAGAACATCTTCTTGTCAAATATTCTCTTCATCTGCATCTTGTGTCATTCATTGACTTTTAATATGAGAACTCTCTGGCCTATCACCCCACAACATTGACTGCGACAGAGTAGTCACCGTTTCCTGCTCCTTCCTTTGCTTTGCAACTCCAGCGTAAATTCTGTACTGGTTTCATCCTGAAGGCTCCAGGGTAACATCATGTGGAAAGTGATAAGATGCTTCCTGTTTTACCAGCTTTTGGACTCATTGTTCCATCATGCTGTGGTGTTACCAGAGTTGGATTTTCTACATTAAATCCATCACTTTGTAGGTAATCAATAACTTCAGTTTCTGTTTCTGTAACTTCCCTTTCTGTGTTTGTCTTGCTCTTCATTTTACATTAAATCCATCACTTTGTAGGTAATCCATAACTTCAGTTTCTGTTTCTGTAACTTCCCTTTCTCAGTTTGTCTTACTCTTCATTTCACATTAAACCCATCACTTTGTAGGTAATCCATAACTTCAGTTTCTGTTTTTGTAACTTCCCTTTCTCAGTTTGTCTTGCTCTTCATTTTACATTAAATCCATCACCTTGTAGGTAATCCATAACTTCAGTTTCTGTTTCTGTAACTTCCCTTTCTGTGTTTGTCTTGCTCTTCATTTTACATTAAATCCATCACTTTGTAGGTAATCCATAACTTCAGTTTCTGTTTCTGTAACTTCCCTTTCTCAGTTTGTCTTACTCTTCATTTTACATTAAACCCATCACTTTGTAGGTAATCCATAATTTCAGTTTCTGTTTCTGTAACTTCCTTTTCTGTGTTTGTCTTGCTCTTCATTTTACATTAAACCCATCACTTTGTAGGTAATCCAGAACTTCAGTTTCTGTTTCTGTAACTTCCCTTTCTCAGTTTGTCTTACTCTTCATTTTACATTAAACCCATCACTTTGTAGGTAATCCATAACTTCAGTTTTTGTTTCTGTAACTTCCCTTTCTGTGTTTGTCTTACTCTTCATTTTACATTAAACACATCACTTTGTAGGTAATCTATAACTTCAGTTTCTGTTTCTGTAACTTCCCTTTCTCAGTTTGTCTTACTCTTCATTTTACATTAAACCCATCACTTTGTAGGTAATCCATAACTTCAGTTTCTGTTTCTGTAACTTCCCTTTCTCAGTTTGTCTTAATCTTCATTTTACATAAAACCCATCACTTTGTAGGTAATCCATAACTAGAGTTTCTGTTTCTGTAACTTCCCTTTCTGTGTTTGTCTTACTCTTCATTTTACATTAAACCCATGACTTTGTAAGTAATCCATAACTTCTGTTTCTGTAACTTCCCTTTCTGTGTTTGTCTTACTCTTCATTCTACATTAAAGGCATCACTTTGTAGGTAATGCATAAATTCAGTTTCTGTTACTGTAACTTCCCTTTCTCAGTCTGTCTTACTCTTCATTTTACATTAAACCCATCACTTTGTAGGTAATCCATAAATTCAGTTTCTGTAACTTCCCTTTCTGTGTTTGTCTTACTCTTCATTTTACATTAAACCCATCACTTTGTAGGTAATCCATAACTTCAGTTTCTGTTTCTGTAACTTCCCTTTCTCAGTTTGTCTTACTCTTCATTTTACATTAAACCCATCACTTTGTAGGTAATCCATAACTTCAGTTTCTGTTTCTGTAACTTCCCTTTCTCAGTTTGTCTTGCTCTTCATTTTACATTAAATCCATCACTTTGTAGGTAATCCATAACTTCAGTTTCTGTTTCTATAACTTCCCTTTCTCAGTTTGTCTTGCTCTTCATTTCACATTAAACCTATCACTTTGTAGGTAATCCATAACTTCAGTTTCTGTTTCTATAACTTCCCTTTCTCAGTTTGTCTTGCTCTTCATTTTACAGTAAACCCATAACTTTGTAGGTAGTCCATAACTTCAGTTTCTGTTTCTGTAACTTCCCTTTCTGTGTTTGTCTTACTCTTCATTTTACATTAAATCCATCACTTTGTAGGTAATCCATAACTTCAGTTTCTGTTTCTGTAACTTCCCTTTCTCAGTTTGTCTTACTCTTCATTTTACATTAAACCCATCACTTTGTAGGTAATCCATAATTTCAGTTTCTGTTTCTGTAACTTCCCTTTCTGTGTTTGTCTTGCTCTTCATTTTACATTAAACCCATCACTTTGTAGGTAATCCAGAACTTCAGTTTCTGTTTCTGTAACTTCCCTTTCTCAGTTTGTCTTACTCTTCATTTTACATTAAACCCATCACTTTGTAGGTAATCCATAACTTCAGTTTCTGTTTCTGTAACTTCCCTTCCTGTGGTTGTCTTACTCTTCATTTTACATTAAACCCATCACTTTGTAGGTAATCCATAACTTCAGTTTCTGTTTCTGTAACTTCCCTTTCTCAGTTTGTCTTGCTCTTCATTTTACATTAGACCCATCACTTTGTAGGTAATCCATAACTTCAGTTTCTGTTTCTGTAACTTCCCTTTCTCAGTTTGTCTTACTTTTCATTTTACATTAAACCCATCACTTTGTAGGTAATCCATAACTTCAGTTTCTGTTTCTGTAACTTCCCTTTCTCAGTTTGTCTTGCTCTTCATTTTACATTAAATCCATCACTTTGTAGGTAATCCATAACTTCAGTTTCTGTTTCTGTAACTTCCCTTTCTGTGTTTGTCTTACTCTTCATTTTATATTAAACCCATCACTTTGTAGGTAATCCATAACTTCAGTTTCTGTAACTTCCCTTTCTCAGTTTGTCTTACCCTTCATTTTACATTAAACCCATCACTTTGTAGGTAATCCATAGCTTCAGTTTCTGTTTCTGTAACTTCCCTTTCTGTGTTTGTCTTACTCTTCATTTTACATTAAACCCATCACTTTGTAGGTAATCCATAACTTCAGTTTCTGTTTCTGTAACTTCCCTTTCTGTGTTTGTCTTACTCTTCATTTTACATTAAACCCATCACTTTGTAGGTAATCCATAACTTCAGCATCTATTTCTGTAACTTCCCTTTCTGTGTTTGTCTTACTCTTCATTTTACATTAAATCCATCACTTTGTAGGTAATCCATAACTTCAGTTTCTGTTTCTGTAACTTCCCTTTCACAGTTTGTCTTGCTCTTCATTTTACATTAAATCCATCACTTTGTAGGTAATCCATAACTTCAGTTTCTGTTTCTGTAACTTCCCTTTCTGTGTTTGTCTTACTCTTCATTTTACATTAAACCCATCACTTTGTAGGTAATCCATAACTTCAGTTTCTGTTTCTGTAACTTCCCTTTCTGTGTTTGTCTTACTCTTCATTTTACATTAAACCCATCACTTTGTAGGTAATCCATAACTTCAGTTTCTGTTTCTGTAACTTCCCTTTCTGTGTTTGTCTTACTCTTCATTTTACATTAAACCCATCACTTTGTAGGTAATCCATAACTTCAGTTTCTGTTTCTGTAACTTCCCTTTCTGTGTTTGTCTTACTCTTCATTTTACATTAAACCCATCACTTTGTAGGTAATCCATAACTTCAGTTTCTGTTTCTGTAACTTCCCTTTCTGTGTTTGTCTTACTCTTCATTTTACATTAAACCCATCACTTTGTAGGTAATCCATAACTTCAGTTTCTGTTTCTGTAACTTCCCTTTCTCAGTTTGTCTTACTCTTCATTTTACATTAAACCCATCACTTTGTAGGTAATCCATAACTTCAGTTTCTGTTTCTGTAACTTCCCTTTCTGTGTTTGTCTTACTCTTCATTTTACATTAAACCCATCACTTTGTAGGTAATCCATAACTTCAGTTTCTGTTTCTGTAACTTCCCTTTCTGTGTTTGTCTTACTCTTCATTTTACATTAAACCCATCACTTTGTAGGTAATCCATAACTTCAGTTTCTGTTTCTGTAACTTCCCTTTCTGTGTTTGTCTTACTCTTCATTTTACATTAAACCCATCACTTTGTAGGTAATCCATAACTTCAGTTTCTGTTTCTGTAACTTCCCTTTCTGTGTTTGTCTTACTCTTCATTTTACATTAAACCCATCACTTTGTAGGTAATCCATAACTTCAGTTTCTGTTTCTGTAACTTCCCTTTCTGTGTTTGTCTTACTCTTCATTTTACATTAAACCCATCACTTTGTAGGTAATCCATAACTTCAGTTTCTGTTTCTGTAACTTCCCTTTCTGTGTTTGTCTTACTCTTCATTTTACATTAAACCCATCACTTTGTAGGTAATCCATAACTTCAGTTTCTGTTTCTGTAACTTCCCTTTCTGTGTTTGTCTTACTCTTCATTTTACATTAAACCCATCACTTTGTAGGTAATCCATAACTTCAGTTTCTGTTTCTGTAACTTCCCTTTCTGTGTTTGTCTTACTCTTCATTTTACATTAAACCCATCACTTTGTAGGTAATCCATAACTTCAGTTTCTGTTTCTGTAACTTCCCTTTCTGTGTTTGTCTTACTCTTCATTTTACATTAAACCCATCACTTTGTAGGTAATCCATAACTTCAGTTTCTGTTTCTGTAACTTCCCTTTCTCAGTTTGTCTTACTCTTCATTTTACATTAAACCCATCACTTTGTAGGTAATCCATAACTTCAGTTTCTGTTTCTGTAACTTCCCTTTCTGTGTTTGTCTTACTCTTCATTTTACATTAAACCCATCACTTTGTAGGTAATCCATAACTTCAGTTTCTGTTTCTGTAACTTCCCTTTCTGTGTTTGTCTTACTCTTCATTTTACATTAAACCCATCACTTTGTAGGTAATCCATAACTTCAGTTTCTGTTTCTGTAACTTCCCTTTCTGTGTTTGTCTTACTCTTCATTTTACATTAAACCCATCACTTTGTAGGTAATCCATAACTTCAGTTTCTGTTTCTGTAACTTCCCTTTCTGTGTTTGTCTTACTCTTCATTTTACATTAAATCCATCACTTTGTAGGTAATCCATAACTTCAGTTTCTGTTTCTGTAACTTCCCTTTCTGTGTTTGTCTTACTCTTCATTTTACATTAAACCCATCACTTTGTAGGTAATCCATAACTTCAGTTTCTGTTTCTGTAACTTCCCTTTCTGTGTTTGTCTTACTCTTCATTTTACATTAAACCCATCACTTTGTAGGTAATCCATAACTTCAGTTTCTGTTTCTGTAACTTCCCTTTCTGTGTTTGTCTTACTCTTCATTTTACATTAAACCCATCACTTTGTAGGTAATCCATAACTTCAGTTTCTGTTTCTGTAACTTCCCTTTCTGTGTTTGTCTTACTCTTCATTTTACATTAAACCCATCACTTTGTAGGTAATCCATAACTTCAGTTTCTGTTTCTGTAACTTCCCTTTCTGTGTTTGTCTTACTCTTCATTTTACATTAAACCCATCACTTTGTAGGTAATCCATAACTTCAGTTTCTGTTTCTGTAACTTCCCTTTCTCAGTTTGTCTTACTCTTCATTTTACATTAAACCCATCACTTTGTAGGTAATCCATAACTTCAGTTTCTGTTTCTGTAACTTCCCTTTCTGTGTTTGTCTTACTCTTCATTTTACATTAAACCCATCACTTTGTAGGTAATCCATAACTTCAGTTTCTGTTTCTGTAACTTCCCTTTCTGTGTTTGTCTTACTCTTCATTTTACATTAAACCCATCACTTTGTAGGTAATCCATAACTTCAGTTTCTGTTTCTGTAACTTCCCTTTCTGTGTTTGTCTTACTCTTCATTTTACATTAAACCCATCACTTTGTAGGTAATCCATAACTTCAGTTTCTGTTTCTGTAACTTCCCTTTCTGTGTTTGTCTTACTCTTCATTTTACATTAAACCCATCACTTTGTAGGTAATCCATAACTTCAGTTTCTGTTTCTGTAACTTCCCTTTCTGTGTTTGTCTTACTCTTCATTTTACATTAAACCCATCACTTTGTAGGTAATCCATTTTTTTTAAATT